>NC_068999.1:13623966-13627710 GCF_001194135.2 Octopus bimaculoides | reverse complement strand
ATATATATATATATATACACATATATATATACATATACTGTTCATGGTGTTTCTGTGCTCCTCTGCAAAATCTATTTCCAAAAGGTTAGTCCCCTATATATATATTAGGAAATACTCGCCTCAGGAGATATGCAGTGGGACTGAGCACGGAACCATGTGGTTGGGTAGCAAATCTCTCAGTATATTTTAACCCCATTTTATTAATGTATTAGCTGGATGGGGACACACACACACATACAGACACACACGCTCACACACACACACGCATACACCCACACACACACATACACACATGTATTCATAGTGATAGTTTCTAAACGTATGTAAATATCATCAGCATTTTTACAGGTTAGTTAAAATCGAAAGATATACGTAGCCAGGCTGCAGGCTGAGTGTAGTCTTTATGCATACCTTATTTGCTGAATAAAGAACTGCGCATTTTAGTGAGGGAGAGAAATGAAGTATTCCACCCGCGTACATGACTATTCGTTGGGGCATCTTGTAGTTTCTACTAAAATGCATTTTTCTAAAAATTGTATGCACTCCGAGTCTGTGTTTGAAGACCGGAAATCACGCAATTTTTAACTCTATCTTATATAATGATAATGGAACATTCGATGATCAAAGAATAGTATGCTGATAAAGAATTATATTCATATAATTCTGTTAAAATATATTTTGTCTTCGTCTTTCCGGAATTGATAAAATAATGTACCATTCGCGTAACACATTTAATTTTATTGTCAATCTCTTACAGATTAATATTATTAGAAAACTTTCGGCAGTTATTAGATGTATCCCGTTTGTTTAATGAAATACTATTTCGGTAATTAATGGACTGAGATATTTTGATATTCGATTTTTCTTCTTTATCTTTCGGGAAACATTTATTTACCAATTTATTTTAGGCAACGCAAGTTTTTAATATACATTCACGGACGACACAGTCGGAATAAAATAAAATTAATTCTTCGGGAGTGTTCGCTTATTACGATGATACTTGCTATTTAATATATTTTCCATTATTATTAATACCGTGCTATTTCCGTGTATATTCAGATGAAAATTGTTTCCATGGCAGTATTCATACTGTGTATTAATTTATCATATTCGATACACACACAGAGAGACACACACACGCACACACAGACACACACACGCGCTCACACACGCACACACACTCATATATATATGTACACACAAACACATACATATGTATACATATATATACATATATATGTATGTATGTGTGCATGCATGTATGTATGTATATATTATGCATGTATATATGTATGTATGTATGTATATAAAATGTTTCAGTCCACTAAGCTACACCACATTATTGGCAATATATAAGCAAAATTTATTCGCAGTAAATATAAACACTGTAAAAGAAAGAAGATATCATTTTTCATTATTGTAAATGAAGGTACCGTTAAATCTGTGTGTAAGATTGCATTTCAATATACCACAAGTGATCATCATTATATTACTCATAAAACCATACAATCCGTAATGAATGGTTCGTCTCGATACAGGAACAATGAACGAATATATACGAAAGAGGATGCTATAATACTATATGCGTAGATGTATATTAGAGGTAGTACTACCGCTGAAATTGCAATCTTGTGCCAATATTATTATTTTGATTCAGGTAGTTCACTCGCAGAATTTCGAAACAGGATATGTTTCTGTTGCATTAAACATGTATATTATCTCATTCCGTTCTCTCATATTTTGTTTTCCCTCCTTTAATATTATTTTCTGATCACATGAAAAAATAAAACGACGGGATGCATCGATGTCATTTTTGTTCGTTAATGAAGCTATCATTTGTGAGATACTGGACTGCTGTGTTTATTATTTATCTCCTTTTTTTGTCGGTGTAAATTTTAAATTGGCAGGACAATAGTACAGGACATTGGATTTTTTAGCTATTCTGATTCACGACCACGTGGTCAGAATATCACCAATTGCAGAATACTACGAACTTTTACTCAGCCTTTCCTCTAACGACTTCGTCGTTGTAGAGAATCGTGCTGGAAGTTCTGCAGCCTATTGTGATACAGATAGTTTCTTTTTACAAATTCATTTACATCTTGCCAAAAGATATTCCTAAAATCTCAGTTTAAGCTGAATTTATTTAAGGGAATTTGGCAATGTAAAACTGCAGAGAAGCCTACTGTATGCATTGTACTGCAGTCTATTAAAGAAATTGTATCAAACATTCAAATGATACAAATATCTCATACTGCCTAAAACATTGTATTAGAAACAGACAATTCACTTCATCGATCAAATGATTTTCCAAAGTCAAGCTATAAGTACGCACCAAAAGACGGCTGATTATATGTATATTATTGCATTTACTGATTCTGAGAAGTTTTACAAATAAACTGTCATAAATGATTTTCAAAAAATTATTTTCACACATCACAATTAAAAAGCATGTAATATGGGAGCGTGCAAATAGATTAGTTTGTTTCAGTCTTGAATTAGATACTTCAATAGATACATCTTTAAATCTATCTGTCTATCTATCTATCTATCTATCTATCTATCTATCTATCTATCTATCTATCTATCGATCTACCTACCTACCTCTCTCTCTCTCTCTCTATCTATCTACCTACCTACCTACCTACCTACCTACCTACCTACCTACCTACCTACCTACCAACCTATCTCTCTCTCTATATCTATCTATCTATCTATCTATCTATCTATCTATCTATTCATCTATCTATCTGTCTACCTGTCTGTCTCTCTAGATATGGGTGTGGGTGTGTTTATGTATGTGTATACATGTGTGTGGTCTGCGTGAGTGTGGATGCGTATGTCTGTGTGTGTGTGAGAAAGGTGTCTCATAGGTTTATCGTTCACATGCCAGCTCATGTTACTACGTAATAAATAAAATAGTCCTTAAATTTTTAGTGATGTATGGCTGAAACTCTTTGCCGCACTAATTTACCTATAATCTTGTATCTAATTATTTCTGCCTTTATTTCCGATTGAACAGTATTTGAATATTTTCACTTTCTAATAACAATCTTCAGATCACGCTTCACCGTTTGAAACAATTCCAGATAATTTCTTGTTTCGTGATTTTATTAGAAAAACACTTGAGTTTGATCTGTAATTTCTGAGAATAAATTTGCCGTAACAGTTAACACGTATATTCTGTGTCTTTTAGTGCACGCCTTTTGTATTTCATATTGACGCATTTTTATAACGATCACAGGCTGTTTTAAACGAAAGGATTTAAGTACATTTTACAAATTACGAAGGAATTTTTTTTCTCTGGAACATAAGTGTACATATAGCTTCAAATATTATCAGGAATCAATATAAAAATATTCTTTGCCATCAAAGCTATTCTGCCTAATCTCAAGAAATATTTGCAATATAGTTTCCTTAATAAACGTCTCCACACTGAGACGTTTAGCTAATAATTTTCCTTTCGTGAAGATATCGATACTTTGCGGAAAATGTTGTAATGATTTGTGTTTATTTCTCAATCAAAATTATAATTGCATAGAAAGTGAGAAACAAATAATATTTATTATTATTATTATTATTATTATTATTATTAGCTATCTCGTGAACAATATTTCGACATCTTGCGTGTCTTCCACTGGTTCAAAAAATAAATTTGTCAATCTACTTCATTTTCGTTTATATAGAAAGGATTGGGGTAACTCCTCCTGAAGATATAGAGTCAAAATTAAAAGAAGAGTGCCA
>NC_068999.1:13609747-13619061 GCF_001194135.2 Octopus bimaculoides | reverse complement strand
TTATTATTATTATTATTATTATTATTATTATTATTATTGTTATTATTATTATTATTATTATTATTATCATCATCATCATCATCGTCATCACTGCTACTTCTACTACCACTGCTACTACTATTAATACTACTACTACTAATATTAATACTACTATTCTACTACGACTACTACAGCTACAGCTGCTACTACTAATAATGCGTCCAGTCGTTAAAAATGTTAGCCACTCAGGTGACATATACAGCAACACGTCTCTTCCTTCATTACATCCTGTGTTCAAATTCAGCCGAGGTCGACTCCGTATGTCTTCCTTTCGTGATGAATAAGATAAGTATGAAGAGAGCACTGGGATCGATGTCAGCGACTGTTCCCCTCCCACAAATTTGCTTGCCTGAAACCAAGATTTGAAATCAATTCTTTTTAATATAATATTAATTATATACATATTTTTTTTTTACTTGTATGATCTTGCTTTTAATCTGCATTCTTCAAACTCTCATCTGTTGAGTTATTGTTTCAAAACGCCAAGGGATGAGAGTGGCGCGTGAGTAAAACAACACTGCTGGATTTTTGCAAGGTCAGTCACTAAAATTCACTAAAATACTATATATCCGTTCCTACTCTAGGAACAAGACTCGACATTTTTTGGGTGGGGGCTAGTCGAATAGATCGACTCCAGTACGCAACCGGTATATTATCTATCGTACGCACACGGATGAAAGGCAAAGAGAACTTCAGTAGAATTTGAACTCATAACATAAAGACAGACGAAATACCGCTAAGCATTTCTCCCGGCGTGCTAAATTTTCAGCTAGCTCATCGCTTTGAAATACTTTATTTCGTGGCAGCCATATATATATGTGGCATGCAGTTAACTAAATTCTACCAGAGAGGATTTCCAGCTCGCTGAAACCACGTAGACATAATAGAAGATCCCCGTCTACTTCGGAATATCTCAGTGCTTTTATGCAACATGCATCGATATGTCAATATCCCGAAAGACCAACACCAACTTATCTGCTTTTCTAATATACCAGGACTTTACGTTCGATATAAAGATTGGCTTTTTCTCTCATCAATCAAATATTCTGCGAGTTAACATGGGATCCATTCAAGACAATGTAACCTTCATTTGACTAAGGTGTCTTTTGCCTGGTGAGTAGCTAGCGGAATACGTATCTTTGTGTAATTAGTACTTCCAAGGCTCTGCTAGCTAGGAAACCTACGTAGCTGATGCTTATGTAGATAGATAGATTGATAGATAGATAGATAGATAGATAGATAGATAGATAAATAGATAGATAGATAGATAGATAGACAAACAGGTAGATAGACAGACAGATAGATAGCCAGATAGATAGATAGATAGATAGATAGATAGATAGATACATAGATAGATAGATAGATAGATAGATAGATAGATAGACAGACATATATATAGATAGATAAATAGATAGATAGATAGATAAACGGACAGACAGATAGATAAATAGATATGTAGATAGATATATTAAACTGTTCAGTCTGATGTAACATTTTGTGCTAATGCAGGTGAAGGTGTTTCTCAATCTAAATCCAACAAAAACTTAGCTACTATCTCGTTATAATATTTATCAGAAGATTTGGGTAAAACGAAGTTCGAAAACCATGAAACATGTTCAACGAAATTGTTTTCAAAGTCTTAGTAGCTTGGTAAATATATCTGCCAAAGAACGATTAGTAATTCTGGCTATTGTTCAAGATTGCTTCATAAATGTTATTAATAGACGTCCAAAACAACAAGGACGCCAAAATAACCACCATACCGCTACCAACGTGGGAAAATGAAAATAATAATTATGAAGGGGATGTCACTTTCCATCACTTTAAACGCATTTTAATCACAAACCTTTGTAAATCAATCGGATCGAATGTATGTACGAGCCAAATTTAAATCAAAAGCTGAAGAATCGTTGTGTAAATTCCCAATTTATATAATCACAGTAAATAGAAAGCCAAATTTCTGGAATTATAATCAAATAAATGTTTTGAAGAGGAACGAAAATCTGTCAAAATTTAAAGACAGAAAATACAGTAAAATGATAATTCATATAGATTGTTTGGGGAATAACAAGTCTGAGATTTCTAATTTACGCTTAAACCGTTAGAGATTGTATTGTATAATGTCTATCATATGAAATTCTTGTGGCAATTTGAGGTTCTTACAAGTTTATATGAAAGAAACTGTCGTATTTCTAAATACACTGTTCATGTGGCTCTAAATAATTTTCATATTGGTTGTGTTCCAACAGGACAATGCAGCATTAAAAAAACATAGAATTGTCCGTAACGTAAATACGGAAAACTTATTTGTGGAATAGAAATTGTATATACAATATAGCTTAATATATTTAGCTAAGATATTAATTTCCAGACATTCAATGAAGTCAAATAAATCTATAATATCTGTTATTCCCTTGTCAATAAATTGCCTTATGTTTACGTATTAATATTATGTTGTTGCTTCTGTTGTTGTTGTTGTTTTTACGTTGCTCTTCTTGGTTGTGTTTCTAGTAAAACGTTGCATAAAAAATTGTTATGAAAACTTTTGATGAAAATGAATGTTTCGTATTAAAATTAAGGATCATTAAGACGCCGGAACGTTTCCGTGCGTGTGGCAAACTAGTGTCATATTGAAATACAAGAACAATTTTTTTCGAAATTTTATGACTTAAAATAATTTTCTAATGGAAAGAGTAATTTTAATTTTGGAAACAGAAATAGAATGATTTGAGAGAATGAAAAGCAGAGCGAAAAAGATAACACGACATTGTTGGAAAAAAAATACACGTGCTATACAGCCATGGAGATGCAGTGAATGTTCATATTTAATTTGAAGTTACACAGGTAAAACAACATGACTGCACACACGACTGCCTTACATACTAAATGAAAGGAAAGCAGACTTCATGGAAAATTCGATTTGAAATACAAGGAAAGCTATTCTATGCATCTTCTTGATTGCAGCTAACCTGAAAAGACTTGCCCAAGATATAAAATATTTCATTAGCCTATAGGTGCAGTAGTGGCTGTGTGGTAAGTAGCTTGCTTACAAACCACATTGTTCCCCGTTCAGTCTTACTGCGTGGCATCTTGTGCAAGTGTGTTCAATTATAGCCTTGTGTATATGTGTGTGTGTGTGTGTATGTGTGTGTGTTTGTGTGTGTGTGTTTGTGTCTGTGTGTGTGTGTTTAGCCCCCAACATCGCTTGACAACTGATGCTGGTGCGTTTATGTCCCCATAACTTAAGCGGTTCTGCAAAAGAGAACCATGATTTTTTATTTCGAAACACTCGTGTAACACTGATGGTTCCGCGAAAAGGATTAGAATAATCTTAGCAATAATTATGTCAGTGTTTATGCTTTATTTCTGTCTTCAAATAAGATTTGTATTTGACGTTAATTCTGTTGCTTTCCTCAAAGCATTGCCTTGCAAATTGCATTGGCATGCTTTTTATTTCAATGTATTCATTTCACGTATGAATATCGAAAATAGCACTTTTAAAATTCTTACACATAATATTTTAATCTCTTCGACGATTCTACTGAAACAAAACTCTTTATGCAATTACAACAAATTGGAAATGGCACCTCGTAGTAGAAGCATTTATATAATTTCATACTGTGCTACATACGTATTTTTAATACCCATAGCTAAATTGTTTTCTGAAATTTCAAGGAAATCTTAAAGCAATGACTGCTTAAGATTTCGAACCCTGTTAACACAATGTTCACAACAAAAACTGTAACAATGGATATTGTTGCATGTTTAATGCTTTGCACTATTCGATAGAGCCGAGCAAGAAGAATCGTTTGAGAGTCGGAGAAACTGCCTGGTTGCATTTATTCTGACCCTTTACGACCAAGGTCAAGTTTGCTTTTGATTCTTTTGGGTTCGATGAAATACCAGTTCAACACCCTAATTGATGTCAACGACATATCCCCACCCTTACAATTACCTGCCTATTGTCAATAATTGAAACAAATATTTTATATAATTAGCATATGTTTTCAAATATAATACTACTGTCCTATCAATTTAAGTACATTCTATAAATACATTCGAATTTTTTTTTTTTTTTTGTATTTGTATTCACACTTTGAAATTTTTGGACTTTGTATTTTTGAACTATTGTAGATATGACTAAATTATTTTCCTAAACACACTTCTAAAAATTAATTATATGAATTCTTATTTCTTCTATATGGGATTGTATTAATTTTTGAATATCTCTTTCGCTATTAATTTTCAAAAATTCAAGGAGCTAGTTTGTATTGTCTAGAATTTCAAAAAAAGATACAATTGAAAGAAAATCTGTCTATTCGGAGAGTGCATTACTCCACAGGCCACGTAGATATATTTTTGGAAATGAATTACGACTGGATAATTTATATAGCTATATAGATATAATAAACATACTAGTTATATATTTGAAGTAGCAACATTTTGTACTTTACTGTATTAGAATTATATATGAGTGCTGTTAGTATACATATTTTTGCTACCCGAAATAACGCTTGCAATGCTACAATGTAACAGGAAATCGTAAAAGCTGCTAAATATACAGATATGCACAGAACCCATTCTGCCGCTCCGATACACTCTTACTTATCGGTTTAGTACTTTGGTATACTATGGTTTGAAATTCCAATATTGATACACATCATGCTTAACAAATACGATGCTCGATTTGGGCAGTAATTCTTCCCACATATCTCTGTTACGCATTATGGTCTTGTCCTCTGGCTAGCTTTTATGTACTCTCTATCGATTTGTTATATCAATCATTTGCCTCTATGTTTAGGTTCAACTGAAACTGAAGGCAATAAATACGACAATACCTTGCAGACAATTTTCAGTCACGCTCTGCTTGATTTTTATAAGAAAATCAATAAGCAAAAACTGGCCAGAACACTTTTTAAATTTTTTTTTTTTATGTTATTATTATTTTTTTCTTTGCTGCGTTACAAACAAGGAAATGAAAAGTGGTGTAATTGCGTACCACAATACGATACTGAAGCTTCTCTACATGTTATCATATCAAATAAAGTATTTAATATTCAATGCCATTTCAAGAAACTTACATTATTTACCGTCATCTGTTTTAGAGACAAACGATTTAACGATGTATGATTGTGAAATACGATTTTAATTAGTAATAATTGTTTGCTTAATTTAACTAAATTGAAACACATATTTCATTACAAAAATGCCAATGCATCACGACTCTATCAATATGATAACAATGGCATCATAATCAGAAGGTAGCGTGATGAGAACGAGCATAGTCACCAATTTTTTCGGACGTCTTTACATGTATGATTTTACACTGTTATTGAGTTGTTTGCTCCATAATTCATTCTTCTAAGATTACTGAGGCCATAAGCAGAAATAATCAAAAAGATCATTGCCTTATTGAACAACATTTTCAATAATGATATATTTTTCGATGTAGTGATAGATTTAATGAAAACACACTTTGCTTTTCATTCAGCAGCAAATACTCAATGTAATGATATTTATTTCACCAGACAATAATCTGAAGACTGACACCAAAATTCTGTTCTGTTTCTAACAATGATCAAATATATAAATGACCATATTTTCCATGTCGCTTGAGCCATTCAAACTACACCAAATGAATTTATCTTTATGAAATTAAGATTGATCAATGCTGCACACATGCACAGTGAAGAATGTCGCATTTATATGTTTCAGCAGCTTGCAGCAAATTAGAGTTATATCGTTCTTAAATTTTATGATGCGCTAAATTACGTAGTGGAATATACACTGGCCGTAATTAACAGAGAGTAAAATAACTAGCAAGGTACGGATGGATTCGTTGTTAATAGCAATAACCAATCAGTACTAATCACGGTCTAAGCAACAACAACAACAACAACAGCATAGAACCAGTGAATGGCATCTCAACCGGTGCTACATACCTGCTTCATATCATTTCTCCACTTCGCAAGTCAATTAAATATAACTATTACATTATCAGGTACAAGCGGATTCAATTCACGTTTGTAATATTGGTTATTAAAAATGCATGATTTAACGTATACATTGCCTCCTTCAAATCTAACTAAGATAGGTATTTAATCAATTAGTTAATTAATAGCCTACTCATTGTCATATATTAAGAAATATATAGTGCATTGTGAGACAATACAGGGGACTCATTGAACCAAATTCAACTATATTACATTAAGAAATGGATAAATTGTTTAACTATGTAATGCAGTTTGATACTTTCAAGCCAAAGGGCTTGTGTTCAAATAACATAACTAAAACCCCTATATTACTGTGTGGACTATTCTAATTTTTTTTCAACATTCGTTAAAAATTGCCGCCGTCTATCATCTTATGAATGTTACATTCGTATGTAATAAGGTTATTTTCTAGAGTTTTACAGCAAAACTACTAATGTCATTTAAATTTCCTACAGCAACACCAATACTACTACAACTACTACTACAACTACTACTACTACTACTACTACTACTACTACTACTACTACTTATGTTGCTGCTGCTGTTGTTGATGTTGCTGCTGCTGTTGCTGATGCTGCTGTTGCTGCTGCTGCTGTTGCTGATGCTGCTGTTGCTGCTACCATTACTACTACTACTACTACTACCACTACTGCTGCTGCTGTACTACTACCACTAATGCTACTGATGCTGCTGCTGCTACTACTACTACTACTACTACTACTACCAGTAGTAGTAGAGCTGCTGCTGCTGTAGTGCTGTTGGTAATACTACTACTACCACTACTACTACTACTACTACTAGTAGTAGAGCTGCTGCTGCTGTAGTGTTGTTGCTACTACTACTACTACTACTACTACTACAACAACTACAACTACTACTACTGCTGCTATATTACTATTACTAATACTGCTGCTGCTGCTGCGACTACCACTATTGACACTACTACTACTACGAACACTACTACGAGGGGTACGGGTTATAGACTTAGAGGCTGTTACCATTTTGTGACTCACCTTTACATAGAAGGATGAACATAAGGGGAATGCTATAAAACTGCATTAGAATTATAATGAATGAACATTTCAGACCGTTTGGGTGTGAATCGAAGGACTGTGCAGAGGATTCGGAAAGTGTTGGATGAGTCGAATGGTGATTTATGAAGGTACGGTGGCTCAGAAAACTCACTCGGATCCTTGTGATAAGAAAATAACTCCTGAAAGTTTTTTTGTGAGATCCAGGCCATGATAATCAGTGATCCCTCCAATGCATCCAGGTCCATCGGTAGGGACACGGGAGTGTCTGAATTATTTACGAGGGAGGTAGTGCATGAAGAAATTGGGAGTTCCTCATTAAACATAAGAAAGGGTCAATTTTAATCCCAAGACATCAAGGACTACAGGAAAGACCGCCCAACGAAGCTTTTTAACAAGATGCTCTGTTTTTTCAAAGACGTGAACAATTTCTGCGAGAATCAAATAGGGAACACAAAGAACAACCGTAAGTTTGCCGTGTTCCCAAAATATTTACCGAGAGTGATATCAATCACACATCTAATCAACATCATCGTGCTCGGAGTCATCACTAGTTTTGGCTTTAATATGCTCCCATTCATTTTCCCACAAGGTGAAGGACTCGACACAGAGGCCTTCATCAAGTACTTTTTGGAGACAATGCTGCCCTAGGTCAAGAGGGTGACTGCTGGAAGACCGGATATCGAGCAACTACACTCTGTACAATGCCACACGAGCAGGAGAACCGAGTGGTGATACTCGGGTGACAACATCTCCTCCGACATGTGGTCACTTAATTCCCCAGAAAACCCTAGTAACGTTGCACAATGTGCATAGTGAGGAGTGGATGATCCATACAGAACTGTAAGAGTTTTCCAGACGTTTACAAGATCACCGTAAAATGTTGATATTGACGAACGTTCTGGGAGACACGCAGACATCAGAACTGAGAAAAATATCGCAGACGTGCGTGCAGCCTTGAGAGGAAATCCTGAAATCACGATCCGTGAGATGATGTGCAGATTAGTTATGGTTCAGTTCATTATCACTGAAGATTTTGGTATGAGATGCGTGTCTGCAAAATTGGTGCCAAAACCGCTTTCCGGTGACCAAAGAGACACCTGGGTTACAGTTGCACGAAATCTAGACCGTGTCGAGAACGATGCTAATTTGCTGAGGAAATAACTCTATAGCAAGTATTCTGCTTAATATTAAACATTTGGTTCTCAGTTGCTTGACTTTAAACACTGCAGCATACCACTTAGTGTCTGACAATATATGCATCTCTTATTATGAGCAGGGTTAATGAGGGAGCATCTTAGCCATGTTTTGAGAGGCAGTAATAAAATATAATAAAAGCAAATTTTGAAGTAAATATTAGCAATTGTTTCTGATATTCTAGGGACATCGCAGGCTTCCTTTTAGGTATATCATCAGCTTTTAATGGCTGATATATTTTTTGCTCTAACGAGTTATTGATTTAGAATCACTAAATATTTACTCAGTCCATGACAGATCAACGATGCTAGTAAATTCGAGACTAGGGAACTATTGGAACGACGTTCTTTTTACCTGATTCACTTTGCCTAGCCTCAGTAGATGGCTGGATGAATATCTCCCTTCGTGGAGCCAATGTAGATTTTGTTCGTGGTGTCGTGCTGCGTGTCGGTGACGTTTGGATATCGCATGGTTAAATACTGCTATGATAGAATGGAAGAATCACATGAAGCGCATATTAGCTGCCATTGTTGTAAATGGTGACTGTTGATGACATCTGCTTATAAGCAGGCACCGTATGTTTATTTGCTTGCATAAATATACTAAGTCGATTTCTTCTGACTGAAATTCATCAGCAAAATATTCTACTTGACGGCAGAATAATTCTAAAACGGTAATATATAACTCGTGACGCACAGAAATAATAATGGCAGAATTATTATGAAACAAGAATCAATATATTTGAATAAAAAAGCAAACTGCCAAATGAAACCTAAAACAACTGTAACGGAAGCAATCGTGTATATGATAATCATATCAGTAATCTACTCAATTGTATATATAGAGTGTAAGCATAGAGACATATCTTATCTCGTTATGAATACTAAACGATGCCTTTCAAATTATCTATATTTTCAGACAATTATCAATATTTTGTTACATTTTCTCTTTTCTTTTTTTTGCTTCACACCCTAGCAGACTATGATGTCTTTGTTATCTATAGTCACAGGCTACGACGTCATTGTTAACGCTATCTACGTCAATTTAATAGAGA
>NC_068999.1:13605593-13609647 GCF_001194135.2 Octopus bimaculoides | reverse complement strand
GAAAATTTGTCTCTGGCGTGTTGTGATGAACCTAACTTTCATCTTGGCTTATAAAAGATTCAAGGAAACTTTCAAGGAAACGAGCTTGATCTGCCCCAAATAATGTCAGGATTCCCCGCGATGTGATCAGACTGGCACGCTTTTGATCAAGTGTCAGAAGACGTGGTACCCGCCTTAGCAGCAACATTCGTCATACTAAATTCATTGTGTAAACTATTTTCAAGCTCTCCCGATATATGCTAATAGCATTGGCTATTTGATATATATTCAATCGCCTTTAACCCATCAGCATGTGCTGAACACGATCAACGTTTTCTGCGATGGTGCCTGCTGCAGGACCCCGAATATTTTGCTCATCTTCTGGGCTTTCCCTCCGCTTACTTGCTAACTGTTGTACAGTTGATAAAAGGTAAGTGTCATTCGCTAACGTAGCAACAATGTCAGCTTAAATGTCCTTCGTCGTTAAACCGTTTTCTTCTGGAGGTATTTGATAACACCACGGCGTCAAACTTTGCCCATTTTGAGGAGAAGTCACTATTAATTACTTTTGAAATCTTGCTTTAACTGTCAGATATAAGTTGGCTTAAGAAAAACAATGCAATTATTAGTAAAAGGATTTGAAATAAATGTATGATGGATTTTTTAGGCCTTATATCATTCCTTCATAGCCACCCTATGAACTTTCAGACCACCCTCGTAGAGCATTACCAATGTGCATGTGAATAGGAAACCACCGACTACTCTGAATATGTAACATCTTCGTTCCGAACGAAATAAAACAACATATTTACGTAGACCATTTCTCTGTGTACACATTGGTAAACATTTTTGTGAAATTACTCTTGTCCTAGAGTAAAAGACAGAAAAAATGCCATTATATTTTTTAAAAATCTCTCTTGCTTATTAAGTATTCCAAATATTTGAATGAGCTCGTATATAAGCCGATTATGCCAGTATATATATTAAAGAAATAACTGTTATATTGTACAATAAAGCCTTCACGTTTGAAAGAGGACCCTAAGGAGAAATTGACGTGGGATACTTTGATGATAGTCGATAGGCAAATTAACCCCATTTAACAGAATAATAACGAAATGAATTTATCTATTGAATAGGTTGTTTTAGAAGATATGCACATACAACATAGTGTAGCTCTCTCTCTCTACACGCCTAGATTTATTCAATCTTATGTGCATTACCGTAATACACAAAATATTGCTTTCAAATTGTGGTACAAGGCCAGCAATTTCTTCGAGAGTGGTACGTCGATTACATTGATGCCGTGCCTTAACTGCAATTATTTTATCGACACTAAATGGATGAAGGGCCATGTCGACTTCAGTTGAAGAAAAAGGGACGAAACGCCGCAAAGCATATTGTCCGGCATGGTACCGATTCTGCCAACTTGCCGCCATATATTGCATAAAATATTTGCGTGCTAGAGTCAACTTAGGCATAACTCTAGGCTTTATTCAGTCCATGTAAATCAGGTATTCAAGCGATACAGTATATACACGTGTAAGTCTAAAGAATAAGGCTATTTATATATGAATTACGTAATTATAATATATAACTTACAAATACTATTTCCATCTTAGGAGGAAAATGACACGTTGAACATACGTACACTGTATATACGCTCATATTTGCGATTCAGAAACGAAACTTGGAATTGTCAATGTTAAGCATATTTCCAATCAGTAAAATTGTTAACCGTCTATTTTGCAATGTCAACTCTGTATAGCATTTATTTCATATATTAGATATTTTAAAAAAATAAGCTTTAATTGGAAGGATTGAAAATTACAAAGCATTTATATGATCAAAATAACTTTGTATATTATATTAACAATAATGTGAGGTAGGGAGCCTTTTCAAATTGTTAAATGATAATATATTGCCATTTAAACTTTGAAAGTGAGGAAAATAAAAACGGCTATACATAATTGTGTGTTTTCGAAATCAGAATCATTTATTCGAAAATATTATATAACCAACAGATAAAATTCTTAAATAATTAATTTTGTGCCATTATTTTAAAACGTATATTGTCAACATTTATCCGAATAATCTCAAAAAGAACATATCAAAACATCTCAAATATATTTAAAATCTCAACGTACTTTCTACCGAAAACAAACTGAATATTAACGTAATGCCTACACATACAGTAGCTTGTTCCATTATTAATTATTCATTATCTTCAGGAAATTGTGTTGCTAGTGATATTAAAGTAATATGGAATAATCATAAATTGTAAAAAAAAAGAAATGAAATTATCAACATCGCCTTTCAAATCACAAGGTCTCGTACAATGAAGGAAGCATTTAAAATGGATCCATCTTGAATAATCGGCAGATAGCGTCTTCCTTTTAAGTATAACAATTTAAATTAGAGGGATTAATCAGATGCAGCATGGTAGCCAAACACTTTATATTTTGACGTGCAATCTCGCTAATATTTATTCTGAATGAATTCTGCAAAACACATCTGCTTAATAAGGATATTAAATTCGTTAGGAAGCGATGGGTAAGATATCAGCTGATAGTTGATTCGCTAAAGTATTATTTTATTATAACTACGTGCAGAGATTTGGTGTAAAATGCTATTTTATTTTGAAGAAAGTTATAGTAACATTTTCAGAGACGAAAGCTTAAATAGGATGTAACTGCTTTTGCGGAAGACACAGATCAACGTCCAATTTTCGAAATCATATGACATAATTCAAGCTGGTATTGCAAATATATATGAGTAACTAAAAGTTATTAAGAAGAAACCAGATACATGAAGAATTTACACGAATCACTAAACAAATAATTCCGAAAAACTCGAATGATATCCCACAACAATGGCCGACGATTTTCACAAGTTGTAAACCAACGTATGTCGCAGGACTAAACAATAAACAAGAACATAACGTACACGTATACACACACAGTGCATGCATAAGGTAACTGTTCTCAGAAATCGTTTAGGATAGAATTCATGTTGTAACAAATGAAATGGGACTGTCGTATTACATGATTTCCACGTGATTGCCAGATCAGAATCCCGCGAAATCGAAATAAATTTACATAGTAAAAGCTTTGTATATGACAATTTCTGAGGATAACATTGCCACTTGCATTAGAAACAACACTTTCAAGTTAATTTGAACATGTAAATTAACTTTTACCATAAAAATAGTTTTTCTGTCTAACGTTTAATTTATACACGTCCCGATAGATATTTACCTAGCCACTAATTGTTTAATCAGTATTAAACTTTATCATTTGATGGACTAACGATTCACCAGATACCACAATAGCACTATCATCTATTCCAGATGATTCGTCAGAAAAATTACGACAGTCTATGGCTTTCGAAGTAACATATTCCAGTTTAGTTGGATGTCCAAAATAATATTTGCCACGAGGGCTGCATCTGGGGATATTAACCTAATTTAAATGTAGCCACATTCAGTATGGCTCCAACAGCCTAGATGATCAGCTTTCACATATACACTGGGCACCGCTCCATGTCGTGCTTTGTATCCATTGGCAGACATCTTTTGAACATTCCCACCTAAGGCAAACTCTTTGGTTCATGCCGTTTTGATATTCCAAATTTATTTCCTTCTCCTCTCATTGTGGAGTTAAGTACATTCTTCTTCTATGATTGGGCAGTCAATTGCATGTATGTATGGTTTTCACTATCATGATTGGAATTAGTGATGTTCAGACCAAAGTTCATTGGACGTTAAACTGAATTCAAGTTCAATTCCCAAGCTCTTAGTGTGTTGCATTTGAACGTCAGCCCGAGGAAGTGAATCTGACATCTTATTCACAAATTCATTGAGGAATGTTCTTATCGTTGTCAGATGTTGACATTTGCAATTTCGAAATCCACGGGCAATAGTTTTTCCAATGACCTTCAATATCCGGTCTTGCTTCCAGACTTGACATCATCAACCCATAGATTCTGAAGAGGTGAAGGGTATTTTTCATAGGCTACAGCATATGAGCAGATCATTTTTGTATATATGCGTATGTATATATGTGTATGCATGTATGTG
>NC_068999.1:13603576-13605102 GCF_001194135.2 Octopus bimaculoides | reverse complement strand
ATATATATATTATTGATGTAAAATAATTCATGTGTGTTCGAAAGTCCATTTAATATAGAGAATTAAAAAAGACAACGCACACATCAAAACCACGAAAAAAGGAATCAAATTGTATGAGAGAAAGACCGGTGCATGACGATATTTTGCGCTTATTTCAGTTCATGAACATTGTATACGCGAATTACCCTGCTGCTGAATTCGAAATAAAAGTGAACTATCAATATCCAGTTGAAAATCTTTTAAACAAAACACTTCCATTAAATACTTGACACCAATACATTTCACACTATTATTATTGCTTCTGACAAAATTATATTTTAGTTTACTTGTGCTGCTTTGTCGCTTGTCTGCAAAAAATTGTTTAACTACCAGTATATACACTAGACCAGAATTTCGAATTTGCTGCTATGAGATAAATTGCAAAACGTTATATATAAGTTATACCATTATATAGCAATATAGCAAATGGATGAAATAAATTGTGCTTCATGTTAGATTTTTCTCATATTCATGAGATTACATGCACTTTCAGAGATTTTGTTGTTTGAGTTTCCTTTTTCTCGTAATTCCAGAGATCAAACGGTGGAGTAACTGTGTTTACAAATCATGTGTAATATGTTCTTGTTAGAATAAAATTAGTTTCCGAACATCGTCACATTTACATGCTTACTAATTAAAGCGATAGTTCTTCCTTGTTCCATGCACCGAACCAACTCATCCTTCCAAGTATTTGATAATCCAAATTAACATTTCGGTCAGCAATTGCACGTAACTTTTCATCATTACGTGACATACTTAGATTTCAGCGCCACCTCTCGCTAATGAATGCCTTAATTCTGCATTTGCCATTCCCACGTGTTTCGGCAAATAACAAATCTCCCGAAATTAAATTATCTAAATCTTCTCACCTTCGCTTCTATCAAGCAATAACTTGTTAATTATTGCCAGTAATACGCAGAATTCCCTCCCGATTCTATAAATGCAGCGAACAATCTTACCACACCTGTGCACATAGGCACACAGACACACACATGCACGTACACACATACACCAGCACACAAATACAGAGGCTCCACACACATCCAAAAACATGCACGCACAAACACATGCGCGCGTGCGTGCATTCCATTCAGCATTCATGTGTGCGCCAACAGTCGATCTATTTCTGCTGGAACATGCATTTAAAATAGCAAAAAGTAAGAAGGTAACTTTTCATGTTTTTACATAGTTAAATAAACAATTGATAATTATATGAACAATTCAATAATGGTGTATAGTTGATGAAGAATTACTTTGAGATAAAATTCTTGGGTCGTACACTTGGAAGATATTTTGTATAGCATAAATTGTCCTTGAGTCTTACTAAACCCTTCGATTCAGTCCGTACCTATAGGTCCACCGTGTTGGAGAGAACCAGAGCATATTAAATATAATTGACTACATTCATATAAAGTTCATAGTGGGTTTCTAGAATATATATACGTACGTACATACAGACATATACATACACACACACACACACATAT
>NC_068999.1:13598939-13602573 GCF_001194135.2 Octopus bimaculoides | reverse complement strand
ATATATATATATATATATATGTATATATATATATATATATACATGTGTGATGTGTTTCTTATGATTTGTATATACAAGTAAGTAGGCAATTGTGTTTACACATATACGGAAACATAAATATACGAACATACATATATCGCGTCAATAGTTATGAGACAGTTGCTGATAAAAGACGATGCATCAAAAGTTTTTGGCACGAATATAATCGTTAGATTCCCTGAGGTGCTGTAATATTTAACCCAGACGTAACCTTTTGGCCATCATATTTCAAAATATTGAAGGAAATTTGTTGAAATAATCAATGTAAGAGACCCACATGCATACTAGCATACGCAGGTATACACACACGTACTGAAATTCATATATGCTATCGTTATATCTATTTTGGCATGGAATGCATAAAACTATACTTGTTTTTTTCTGTTTTGTGTACTCGTATACACACTCACGCGTACACGCACAAACAAACAAACACACACACAGACACGTATATATACTATTTTTTTACCGAGTAAAACCTTTTACATTTCGCCAGTGTATATGATATGATGCAACTGTTAAATATGTCCATGTATCTTTAAAATGATAAGTGAAGTAAAATCGTTACAACCACATTTAAACAAACGTTTCCAGTTAACATCTGTTACAGAAGTTGCCATTGTTATCCTATTGTTTCTTCACATATCCATTTTGTTAATCTTAAACATTCACTAGTCCATGATTGTGTGTTGCACTGAATATACTTTCAGTGCTCGAATTGGTAGTCCATGTTTCTGAGGCAAACTTAAAGATCGGCAGCATAGTTCGAAAACGTTTCTTTCTAGTCACATGAGCAAATTACTTTTCGTGATCTGAATAATTTTACTGAAGGCTACTAATTCTAATTTTATTCGTCGTTCAATTTCTTTTGCCAGATTTTTATCCTTTAAGCATACATTTTTTTTCAAGTTAGGTGCATTGGTTTACATCTTCAACTGTTTCATCATATATCACTTCATTTATAGCTATGATTAGTTAGCTGGAGATTATCGACATTTTAATATTTATATTTTAGTTCCTTGAACATATATCTTTTGCGGCGTTAATGCTCCTGGAACTGAGTACAATACTCTCAGTTAATCCGAGAAGATTTAGAATGCATCCGTTTATATTTATTTCCTTATCTGGCCAATGAAAGATTCTAAAAGCCTTTTACAATATAGACGTGAATAATTTGGGTGATATGGTGTCTCCTTGTCTGAATCGGTTACCAATTTGTTGTTTATTGCTGGTATAGTTCTACAGATGGTATACACATATACTAATAACTTTCATATTGTCTCCATTCATTCCTTTTCTTTCCGGTGCTGTTATAATATCATCAAATTCCATGAAATGAAAAGAAATTTCAAAATCTAGAAATTGTATTTTATAGGTTTGGTATTTCTTTTTTCTCAGTTTGTATATAGCATTATGTTGTATATTGTACTGTAGTTTCTCCTGAAACTAATCTGTTTTGCAGAAGTGTTCTCGTCCACCTTTCACTCAATCCCGTTTGATATCATTTTTCAGAAGCTCATTCAGGTGGGTGATAGCAGACTGAATTGGCTGTAGTTCTTTAGGCCTTTGACGTTTCATTTTTTATAAATACAGTTGATTTCCGAACTTTGCAGTGTATCTGGTATATATTGTTCTTGGAAATAATTTAGCTTGTTCCTCCTCAGTGCTTGCTCCAACAACATTTTAATTTTTTTTATTTCAATCCGATCTGGAGCTGCAGATTTACTTCTTTCCATTTTGTTTATAACATTTCAAACTACTGCCTCCAAAATATCTGGGACCCTTTCCTTTGAATTTACTATTTGGGAAACTTGTTTGATTGATATCGCTTTTCATAGAATTTTTTCATTATTTCTAATATTTATACATCTTCTATACGTTACTTTCCCTCATTGTCATTTAGACTAATGAATGTTTTACATGTCATAATTATGTTTTGCTTAGTTGTTTTGAAGACGTTTGTTGTTTTCAGTTATTTCCTTAAACAACCCCATATCTTGCTTTCAAATCTCAGTATGCCATTTCAGAAATGAAATGAAACATCAAAATCCAAAACCTCCAAAAACTATTTGTGAAAGGGACGGGCGAGTAGTTAGTACATCGAAGGAGCAATGCAAATTTAGTCATTGACCTTTGATTTATGACATCTAGTTTCCGAACTGTCATCGTGCAACCAAGTATAACTATCGTTTATGTTTTGCTTAAGCATGTTTGTAAGGGAATGCACTAACTGTCTACATCTACAAAGGCAGCACAATCCTGCGTGCAATTCTTATGGGATCGTTAGCCATTAAAATCAACTACGATAAGGAGAACGCAAATTTTGTTGCTTCTCTGGGTCTCCAAAACAGCCGAACGTAGGGACCTCACGAATTACATGTATTCTGGTCGAAAACATCACGTCGTCATACAGATGGCACTCTCCCTGGCGAACTAAGTGCAGTTATCGCAACATTTCTATTTCCCATGTGCAACATTGTAATTTGCACTCTACACACTTACCTATATAAATTGTGTGAAAGAATTTATTCGTAACGTATTTGAAAATGTCAATTCATATAAGACTTTAACTCCAAATCACAGTAGCATATATATTGCATTTAGAGATTTTAGCTAGCAAAATCTACTTCAAGTAAATTTAATTTTGTAATATTTTTGATCACAGCTCTCGTAGTCTGAATTTGGTTTGTGTTAAAAATAAGAATTTTCAAATTCAAGAATATGAAATTATTTCAGATCATGGTGCTAAGGTGGAAATATTTTTGCTAAAGTAAATGTTTAAAAGGATTTTTTCTTCGAAACGCTGCTAGAATGTACCCGCGAAAATATAACATTGATATCGCCAATGATGCATCCTACTATGAGATTTAGAGACAGCGAAAATATATGTTTCATAATAATTCTTCCATAGTCCACAGTGGAATATTTCAAATATTGGCATAGCAATGTTATAAACGAATTATGCTTCAATTTCTCACCAGCAATCTCAGTGAAAGTATATGAAGGAGTAGAAGGTTGAGTGACACACAATACTATTATGTTGCTTCTAATTCAAAATGTTCCGAGGAAATACCACGACTATGTTTATCGGAATTGATCATCTGACGTTCAGTTAAAATTATAGTTGTTGTTATATTAGGTTAAAGATAAATCTTATATAGTTCTACATTTAAGAGATGAGGAATTAAGTACACTATTTTCATTTACTTACATTTGACGGGTATTTGTCCTAATCTTTGCTTTCGGCTGATATACCCTCCATCATTCATGAGGTGTCTTGGGGAGGGTTGTCATTCCCAACGCATTTTTCGACGTTATTATTATTATTATTATTATTATTATTATTATTATTATAGTTGTTGTTTTTATTATTATTATCATTATTATCATCATCATTATTATCATAATTACTCATTCAGGTCACTGTAATAATAATAATAATAATAATAATAATACTAATAATAATAATAATAATAATACCAGCAGATGACAGCGTTTCTCTAAAAGAAATGGAAAAACTTTCAAAATGCAAACACCTGGAAATAGAGATAACTCGAATGTGGAATCTAAAAACAGAAACAATTCCTATCATAGT
>NC_068999.1:13596783-13597776 GCF_001194135.2 Octopus bimaculoides | reverse complement strand
ATAATAATAATAATAATAATAATAATAATAATAATAATAATAATAATAATAACATCGAACAATACCTCAGCAATGAGAACACAGCTTCGAAATTTCCCCAAGACACCTGATGAAGGCTGGAGGTTATATCAACTGAAACGCTGTGTTAACAACAAACAAGATGAGGACATGAAAATAATGTACATAATTCCTCATCTCTTAAATGTAGAACTGTATCACAGCGTTTGTTGAAAGAGAAGACACATTCCATTCATTTAGAGGAAAACGATTTCGTGCTTATATCTCAGAAGACAGATTTGTCTTTCAAACAATATCTTTTAAATATAAATAACTGAATTTCGTCTACCTATATGTCAAATTAAGTTGTTCTTCTGCTTACCACGTCGGTGTTAATGATCATGTACGAGAAGAAATATATTATGTTGTGAATATCTTTTTTATAAAACCGTTCATTCAGCTGTCTCATATATTTACCTTCGTTTTCTGTCAATGAACATACACTAATATGTTACGCCCCTCTACCAACACTGCTATAGAATATTCATTAAAGTGTTTATATCTTGTACAACATGTGAATTTAAATATATATATTCAATTAAAATATCACATTTAAAATGTCATATTCACCGTATGTAGATAACTTCGGAGATGGAGAAAATAAAATTGAATGTTAAATTGCTTCATTAAACACGTTTCGAAAACAAAACACTGCACGCACGCTTCTAAATTGGGAGAAATGTAATGAAAGATTCTGTGAAGAAGTAAACAACAAACCAGTATGTTAAACGAAAATATTAACATATAAACTAACAATGCCAAAAGATTTAGATTATTGAAAAAAACAGAAAATAGGATATAAATAGGATATAAATATGAAAAAAGGTTTGCAAATTCGAATATTCTGTAAGATATATTTTGCCCATTAAGCTAAACTGAATTTAACAACGATGGGTTTCCTTAACTATACAGTGACATGTAATTATGTAGGTATGA
>NC_068999.1:13596174-13596613 GCF_001194135.2 Octopus bimaculoides | reverse complement strand
TATATATATATGCACGCACAAACACATACACACACACACGACAACAACAACAACATCGAAAAATCCGCAAGACAACGGGTGAAGGCTGGAGGGTATATTAACCAAAATGTTGTATTAACAACAAACAAGATGATGACAAATAACCGTCAATTGAAAATAATGTAAATAATGTATATAATTCCTCGTCTCTTATATATAGAACTGTATTTGGAGATTGTCTTCCCTGAAGGAATTTCGCAGCGTATTTTCCTGGTGGACGTTGAGATGTATCATAGGATGGTATCGTTCTTGAATTGGGAATCACCAATAGATGCGTAGCCTCCAGGTTTTAAGAGAATCATCTCTTTGATGGTGTAGATTCTATTTGAATGAAGACTCTGTCCGAAACTTTGATAGTGTATTTCCAAAGTAACATATGGATTTTTACAGAATTCCTGGG
>NC_068999.1:13594289-13596164 GCF_001194135.2 Octopus bimaculoides | reverse complement strand
ATGAACCCACCTTGTGCGGGAGCTCGTCGTTGATAAATAGGATACCCGTCGTCGCTTGTCTGTGTTTCAGTTTGTAGCTAACGGGGGTATCCTTTTGGACATTTGTCACTTTCCATACAGAGTGTCTTTATATTTTAATGTGCACATGGTTGGTAAACTATGTCATATTAAATGATGTCGAAGATGATCGTCTGTAGTGTCTGCAAATTTGCTCTAATAGCGGTATACTTGGAAGTTGATCGCCTTTTTTAACCAGCAAATATAAGATATGTGCATACGGCAGATCCCTTGTTTGCCACTGGAAAGTATACATGAAACAATGAGTAGATCAACAAATTTCACCTTTTTGAAAAAATCAGTCTTTGTACGGATCTTTATGGAGAAAACACTGATGATGATTTCGTGGCAATCGGTAGGTCGTTCTCCTGGGAGGAGGTTTTCTGTAATCTCATCACATTTTGCATTACACGTGATGAATAGATCTTGTTGAGGTGACTCAGTACCCCTTGCGGCTGAATTGCGTTTGGCAGTACGTGACAAACGAATAGTGCATTGTTGAGATGATTCGGTAGCCCTGACATACAGCAAGAGTTGTAGCATGACGGGTTCGAGAAGCCAGAACTTCTTCAAACTTTGAAGACTTATAATCTACAGGGGTTGCAGGTGCGTGTACTGCATGGGCAGCTGTATCGGAGGCAGTCTGCCGGGACAGTCTGTGGGACTTCTGGTCATCATTTCGTTATGCGATATGTTCTGGCTTTGACGGCAGCATAGGAAGTCTAACAACCTGAGCTCTCTTTCTCCTAGTTGGCATTGCAGGGTTATCCGAGAAGCGAAAGTAGAGCAGGCTGAAATTGAATGCCTGAATGATGTTTGTCGTAGTATTGCCTGCCGAGTGGATTTAGAAAATTGGCCATCTTCAGATGGTTACGTGAAGGAAGTGCTAACATGCGAACATTGGAGGTTTGCAGTGACTGGATATTGTAGAAACTGTGTGAATGTTGCAAATCGGCATGAGTAAAAACAGAGAATAGAATATGGATTACATTCTGAAGGGATTAAAACGATAATTGAAAGTGTGATTTAAATTGCCTAGCGACGTGAACATGAGCTAATATTCAACAAATGTGAGCAGTTTGCACTGAATGTGTATTGTAAAAACTGCATAACTGTCGCAACTTTGTATGAGTACATGGAATGAATATAATATGGATTAAGTAATTAACATCATTAAAAAAATAATTAAAGGTTGACTGAAACTGCATTTCTATCTGAAGATGGTTACAGGAAGGAGGTGCTAACGTGCTAATATTGAAGGTTTACGTTAAAAGAACATTGGTAAAACAATATTGATGTCAGAGTTCCGTATGAGTAAACGCAGAGATTATAATAGGGATTAATTTCTGAAGGGATCAAAAAGTTAATTAAACGTTAATTTAAATTGCATGGCTACATGAAGGAAGTGTTTATATGAAAATATGGTGGGTTTGCAGTGAATTGCCACTCTAAAAATGTAGTGAGGCACACAAATGCATTCGAGATAATCAATTTCTGAATTTTACTGCACAACGAGTTACCGTCCCAAATAGTCACGGTATGACAGGAATTGAGATTTTCTGAACCTAGAAGCCCCATTGCTCCATATTACTCCATAAGTAAAAAATTCTAACGAGTGTAGAACCATCTGTGAAACATATGTGTTGTATATACTAAGCTTGAAAGGAATCGGTTGAAAAATAGTGATTTAAGGGGTTTCAAGTACATGGCCTATCATACACACGCGCGAGCACACACACACATACGCACACACACACATATATATATATATATAGGTATATATATATGCACACACACATGTATATATATATATATATA
>NC_068999.1:13593007-13594279 GCF_001194135.2 Octopus bimaculoides | reverse complement strand
TGTGGGTGGATGTGTGTGTATGTGTGTGTGTGTGCGTGTATGTGTACATATTAGTTTGTATATGTATATATGTATATAGATGTATCTTAGATTGCGGTGGATGTGTACCTTTGTCTATATGTATATATGTATGTGAGCAACCGTCATGTTTCAAGTAAAATCTAGAACATTTTACAAATGATGAAATGACTATTTTCGAAACTTGAGGCTACACATCTGCAATGGAAGCCTTATGATTCCCAATTCCCAATTCCCAATTCACGAACGATACCGTCGTATGAGCCATCTCAGGGTTCATTTGGAAGATAAGCAACGAATTTACCTAACAGAAGACAACCTCATTCAAGAAGCAGCTGTCCCACTATAGACGAACTTTCACGGCCTTCTTTTACCTATACAAAGTCGACCCCTTTGCAAAGTCCATGTTGTACTTTGCAGTGCCACGTTATTATACATGAAATTGATCATCTTCCAATGACAACTATGAAAACAAAGCCGGTAAACGCAGTTGGATCCAGTCGTGCACAAAAGTCGGTTGCCCTGTCATCCTCCAAAGCATTCTAAATGCACCCACACTATAAATTGGAACTCGCCTTGTGGTCAAACATTGATGGAACACGTCATTGAATGCGAAATTATTACGCAAACCCACGATACCATTTTCATACCAAGAATTCAGCAAAACCCAACAGAATACTCCTACACTTTGCAGAGATTTCAGATCATTCCGAAATTCAACTTTGGCATGACAATTAACAAAGCACAAGGGGAGTCAATGCTTGTTTCCCATGGACAGTTCTACATCGATTATTCCGGAGTTGACCATTGAGGCAACTTATTCATTCAGAAATGTCATTTAAAAAGCAGCCATACTATAGTTATTCCTCTAATGCAATCTTCACATCAACACCAAATGTTAGCCGTCAGCAATAAAACTTCCTGCAAGCATTTCATTCAAATTGTTCTTCATATCCATGATTGCTCTTAATAGTGGATTATCTTCAATGACTCTTCTTCTTTCTCTCACGATGTTTGCTCATAAGTAAGATCTAACATGCCGTTATACTATTTGTGTGTTTGTTATAAACATTGGATTTGCTATATTATACATAACTGTCTTTGAACAATAACTTCGATGCAATTGTGTCAGGCATCACGAGAAAAATAAGCACATGACAAAAACGTATCAAGAAAGATATAAGATCCCTATTATATATAATGCAAATTACTATTTGCTATTATATATATATATATATATATATATATATATAT
>NC_068999.1:13590138-13592892 GCF_001194135.2 Octopus bimaculoides | reverse complement strand
TGTGTGTGTGTGCGTGTGTGTGTGTGTGCGTGTGTAAGTCTTTCTAAAAGAACCTACGGCAGCGGTACTGGATATTAAGAGTTATCGCCAAGCTAATATGGAGGTTCAGTGCCGTTGATTAGCTCCAAGATATCATCCCCTCTAGCTAGCTATGTTATACATTAATCTGTGTCCATTATAACCTTCCAACAGGGGACGTCAGATGCTTCCCCTTGCTGGTCTGGTATCTACAGACTAGTTCCCGGGTATTTGCCTTATCAATATAGAGCAGCCGAACGCAGCAGGTGTCGCTGCTGATTGTCTGTTCGAAGGATTATTTACCTACATTCAGGCATTTATCAGTTTCTGCCTTGAAATTACGAATAACATCTGAATGGAATTTTGTAGCTAGGCTGAATAACTACATGGAAAACCTATTTAATGTTTATACGTTTAATTTTTTCTTCAACTAGTGTTAGTGAAGGATATACCCACTGAATATCTAGTTAATAGATTCCATGTGATGTGTGATATTTTCAGCATCACAGATAAAATTTCAGAGACCTGTGAATGGCAGCAATATTGTTCACAATAATGATTTTAAAATAATATCGGAACTATCGTGATGTTATAATAACGAGAACATGTGACATTGAAATCCAACAATACTTTCATAAAGAATGAAACGTTAGTATTGAATATATTTTGAAATCAATGGCAACATGGGCAAACATAGGATACATGTATGTATTTGTGGATAGCGATGTTGTCGACGACAATAGCAATGCTACTGCTTTCCTGATCAAGATAACAATGAAAATGACGATAATTCTGATGATGAAGATCGGGAGAAGGATAAACAAGAGGATATATATAATACAGATTATTGTGAACTTGTTTAGATATGAATTTATTTACATCGTATATCCTATCGATTCAGTTTGGTATAGTATATGCGTTCTATAAATGCATTTTACAAATATATCAATGATCTTATAAACATATTTCAATATTTTACTGAGTACGTATAAATGCATTTTTAACGAATATTTCGCTGCAATTTTAATGCTTGTATGTATGTCTTCGTTTATGTTATTTCTGTTTATTTCAATATATTTTATGTATACATCAAAGTAAATGTATGAAGTTGTTATGTAGATATTTATACATTTTAATGCCTTTTTCAATAAAATATTTATACTTATTTCAATGTCATGTAATGTGTAAGCAGAGAAAAATCCAATGCACGTTCAAAGTAGTTTAATGCAAATTGTGACATATTTATTAAAATTTCAAGTGCATTTTAATGCAAATTATGACATATTTACTAAAATTCCAGTGCATTTTAATGCAAATTGGAAATTTATATAAATGCAAATTGCAATGCATTTCCTATATATTCCTCAAGCATTATCATTATATTCCACATCATATCTTCTATACTGTGTTCTCTGGTTCACTGATGGCAGGAAGGTGCGAATTGGCAAGCACGAATCAATGCAGTAATTTATGAGATATGTTTCAGCATAAAGCTTCAAATAATTCCTAAACATAAATGATACATGCATAAGTTAGAAGACAGAAAACATTATATATTTCGACAGCATTTTTCATATTATATTTACAATACTGGACATAAATAAATGAGTGAAAAGATGACTTAGTGTCGGAAAACATGCTCATAACCCTGTTGGTAACAATTCCCATGAGGTACATAAATTATGTGCTGAAGATCAGCGTTATATAGGTAGGGACTAGTTTGATTATGATAAAAATGACAATGGAAAACATGACAAAGATAATCTTGAACGAAGATAAAATTGTTGGTGATGTGATGCTGCTGTTCCTGATGATGACGGGAACAATCATGGTAGTGGCAGTGGTGGTGATGGTGGTGGTTGTGGTGAGTATGTTACATTTATTAACCATGTTGTTACAAGTGGTGGTGGACGTAGCTTGCTAATGACGTTGTGATATCCTTGATCTTCGTCGATAAAGACGGATGGGCTAATAATTCAAGATGGAGAAGATGATGATGATGATGATGGTGATGTTGATGATGACGATGATGATGATGATGAATGAGATGATGGTGTTATTCGTGCTGGTGTGATGATTAACATAGCGAAGACGAAACAGATTATCATCGAATCGACCACGTCGATTTATGATATTGTCGGGATTTCTACTGCATCTGCTGATGGAGATAGTGATTATGATTATGATAATGAAGTGGAGTAAAAAGAGTGGTAGGTTGGAGATGTTGATTATCATCCAAAAGTTGGTGATGCTGAAGATGATGTTCAAAATGGTGCAGTTGCAGCGGCTTCTACATCATCATCACCGTCATCATCATCACGGCAACTACGACGGTGATGATGATGATGACGACGACGATGACGATGATGATATTTAAGTTAATGATGACTATGCTGCTGATGATGATGATGATGATGATGTTGACGGTAATGATGAATGTATATTTCTGGCAGCTCTGGAGATGATGGTCGTTTGGTGTATGGACTGCATTACTGATTTCATTGACGTGAACGCGGACTGTTTTTAAAAGATCCTTTTATTTTGTCAGAAATTGAGAGAAGGACTAAAAATAATACCTTAAGTACAATCGTTTGTTTACGTAAAGTTTTTTAATCACGAACATACATACACACATACACATAGGCACAGACGGATATTTGGTATACATACGCGTATATAAGGACATATATGTATATACATATATAAATACATATATTGAATGTATATGTATTTATA
>NC_068999.1:13587841-13588504 GCF_001194135.2 Octopus bimaculoides | reverse complement strand
TCTTCTTCTTCTTCTTCTTCTTCTTCTTCTTCTTCTTCTTCTTCTTCTTCTTCTTCTTATTATTATTATTATTATTATTATTATTATTATTATTATTATTATTATTATTATTATTATTATTATTATTCCTTTGTAACACAGTATAGATAAAACTGCACCGGAGTTTTTACGTATCTTTCATGACGCAACTAGGATCTCAGGTAGATAATACTTTTGTTGAGATGTGCGCTCTACCCAATAAGTATGCATTTTGCAAGACATCAATCTTGCATGGAATTTCCAGTCGTCTTGATAAGTTTTAACGTTTCAGTGAGATTGAGCCCAACGCTACGATCACGACTGTTATCAAGTTTACGTTACATACGATGTTGACATTTTCACTTTCAATTCGGAGTATTGGTAATTTTTTTTCAACATCTGTACTCACAACATTCATGTTATTTTGCATGGCTACATCAATGAACTGACAGTATTTTTTCTATCTTATTCAATTTGACAATATCCGGTGAACGGTATTCGATTTAACGATCCATCTGAAAATCATAGTCCCAGAGTATCGCTACATTTCTATCCAGTTGCATACTTTTACTTACTATATGCGCATACTAGTTCTCTGTTATTTCATATTGGTATTTACGGCATAAGAACCAATGAAGATGCACA
>NC_068999.1:13585451-13587453 GCF_001194135.2 Octopus bimaculoides | reverse complement strand
GTCAAATCACTGAAACATGTAAAGAGAGAGACACTCTTTGTCATGGCAGCATTTGTATTGGTTTTATGCAAGGTTCTCACATCCACTTACCTAGTGGGTCACATTTTCCACACTATTTCCATGGAGTCTGCATTTCTGGGTGTGAGAAGGTTTATAGTTGTTATACTTCACGGATTAAATAAGAAGAAACAGGTCTTGTGCAGCAATGACCAAGCATTCCGTGCTACGCTTCAAATCACCTCACTCAAGTCATGTCCACGATGTTGTATTATGTTGCGTACATGTTTCAAACTGTCCACGCATCCTAATTTCTGCTGTATTGTCTTCAGATCTTTACATTAAACACTTCTCTGCCAATCATTTCTTCTGCATTTACATCCATATATTTCGCAGCATACTGCAGGAGGTCTTCATGAATATTTCTCAAATATGCAGCAAGCGTTCTCCTTTCTATCCTTATACAATGATCATTCTAATTAGTCTCCTGCTAACATTCTTTCTTTTCATATATGGTCTGTTTACGTTTGTTTTTGGATGTAGCACGCCATGCAGCGTCATCAACATTCTCGTCCTTCTATCCAGTGTTGATATTTCCACTTTTGTCCATTTGAGGATAGACGCACTCAATCTGCCTATATTGTCATCCAAATATCTACCCAGATATTCATTGCGACAATCAAATTTTAGGCATTCAGGTTGGATTTCAACACTATCTTCACCTATTTTCGATAAGCCGCGTTGACCTTCACTCTCGTTTCATTGTGCAAAATGTCACCCAGTTCAAAATACCGAAATAGCTATACCCACAACTGCCGGGTTTACTAATGGTTTCTCCTAATGATAAGTGGAATCCTCTGCAGGCTGCTTAATTCGCTACTTTCAAATTAAGTACTGGGCATTTGGTAATCCCACATTCCACACCGATGTCCCTACCACACTTCAGGACTGTTTTGGTCAAGGAATGTATCTGTTTTCAGATTTGCCAAACATTTTCAGATCATCCATAAATAGAAGATGGTTCAATGATGGACCTCACTTCCGATATCTGTAATCCATTTTAAGTTTCCTAGTTGTCATTGTTTTGGGTATTAATGAAATGACAAATAGTAACGGAGAAAGCAAGTCAACTTGGAAGATACCCCTTTTAAAACTAAATTCTCTAATACATTACATAAGTATAATTTGCTCTTTCCCTCTTACATGCCATGCATCAGAATATCTGTGATATTGCCAGCAACACCGAACATCTGCAGGCATTCAAAGATCCAAGAATGTAACATCATATCGTATGACTTCTTAAAGTCAATCCAATCCATAGACATGTTTGTATGATGTTATTTTACATGCCTGAAAACTGTCATATTCATCCACCTTTCAACAAAAATATTTGGACGCCACATTTCTGTCTCTATTATCAGTTGCTTTGCAAATGGAACTTGAAAAGTCAAAGTAGGCTCAACCGCCAAAGAAATAATCTGTCTTCGTACCTTTCAATTTCGTTAGTAAAACTACGAATCATCGCCTGATAGAACAAAACTGCCTCCCTTCCTGACCAAAGCAGTGAGGCAGGCTGATCCTGAAGATGGATTCGGCTGATAATAGGATCTTTCCAACATGCGTTAACAGCTGTTAAACAAAGTTCCACATATCAGCAATTGCCTGACGGTCGACGAGTGCATGTGAAACCTTTTCGTCGCATGGCGCATATTTCGGACGGAAGGGCAGAGAACAGGACCGTCCGAATTTATGCAAACTTTTGTTTTTCACAAACGTTTTCGAACGAAATAAACATTAAACAACTTTGTACAGAAAAATTGAGATATAAGACTTATGAGAGAGTAAATAAGCGTGCATCAAATACGAATGATAACAGCAATAACAATAATAATAATAATAATAATAATAATAATAATAATAATAATAATAATAATAATAATAATAATAATAACGACAACAATAATATTACTAACAATAATAAAAATAGTAATACTAATAATAAAAG
>NC_068999.1:13577707-13585441 GCF_001194135.2 Octopus bimaculoides | reverse complement strand
TAAAACAACAAAAAACATCAACAAAAGCAATAACAACAATAAGAAGAAGAAGAAAACGAAGAAGAAGAATCTATGTAATTCATTGTTATTGATTATTTTGCTGTTATCAATTATTTGGTCTGTTATATCTATGACAGTGATGGATAGGATATTAAATAAGTCAGACAGTCTCTTAATAAATGGATCTTGCATGAAGTTTTTTGACAAGATCATTTCTACTAGGAAATTAGTGCGTCTCAATATTATGAAATCCGTTTACGTTGAATGCTTATTTGTCGGAGTACCTAAACACTAACATAATTCAAATATGAATTATTACCGCATCGATGCTTGTTTCGAAACAGAGAACTTATATGTATATATGAGTAAACTGTGAAATACATCACCATGGAGACTCTTATAACGATACATACATACACAAATGGAGATGTACATATGTAGTTATCGTCATCTTCAGCATCATCAATATACATGTGCATACACACATATGTGGAATATAAATATATAGATATTACTCGTGTTTATCACATGTTTCGCTGGAACTTCTGGAGTCTTACATGCAAAGCGGACTCGTTACCTGCAGCTAACGGTACGAGGTTATCCAATGTTTTCAGCTACCTAATAATTCCCTGATTACTCTGACCGTGTCGAGGAGGCAAATGTTTTATAACAATTTTACTGCGCACTCTATTCAAATTCCCTTCATATTCCCATTGATGTCTTCTGTTACTGTTCCCCAGGAATCAACAAAATTTGGCACACACTTCACCTTCCTCATTTTTAGTAGGAGGGCTATTATTATTATTATTATTATTATTATTATTATTATTATTATTATTATTATTATTATTATTATTATTATCATCATTATTATTATTATTATTATTATTATTATTATTATTATTATTATTATTATTATTATTATTATTATTATTATTATTATTATTATTATTATTATTATTATTATTATTATTATTATTATTATTATTATTATTATTATTATTATTATTATTATTATTATTATTATTATTATTATTCAGTAGTCTTATTTCTATCACATGCTTTCACTGCACTATCAAGCATATTTTTATGTCTCGAGTATGTGCTGTGATGTGTAGTATATTTATTTTTCACTTTATTGAACGTGTTTTATGTAGGACGTGTGCAGTCCCTAGTAGTGTTATTTTCTGCATGTTATATATATTTGTAAGTCCTGGCATTTTTGTTATGTCTTTGTCTGATTTTTTTTCTTCTCCTACCTGATGAACCTACTATAATATAAATAGTCTCTGATTTTCGGCTTCTCGTTCGAGTTACCTTTATTCCAAGTACTTTGTATTTTTTCTTTTTTTTTTGTATTTTGAAAATTACTCACTTTCTTTTTGACAAACATTGTCGTCTGTTGGTATACGTCGAATAGAAAGCATTCTTTTCTTGGTGATCTCTAGCAACTGTATCTGGTTTATTGGCCTTAATTTCTGTGTATTGGCACACTCTAGTTTATGGTTGCTTTCTCAATTTCTTTGACCTTTTCATACGTGTGCTTATAACATCTTTTTCTGTTGCTATTCCATAGTGATGGCATAACTTCAAGTGTGTGTATGTACGAAGTGTGTCATGTCTGCGAATATATTACTTCTTAGTGAATTGTGGTGGGAAGCTTTTGCTCTTGTGCTCGAAGTAAAATTCCTTCAAGCCCTTCAAGCTCTTCTTTGAACTTTGATCTTCTGAGCAATTGTTTGCGATTTTGCTATAAACGTTTCTTTTCTCTTTCGCTTAACGCAATATTTGCCATGTATGATCTTCTCGTGCCATCCTTCTATTATAATCCATTGCTTCTCCAGTTTTAATTTGGATTTCAGTTATTTTACATTTCCTTTTCTTTCTTTTTTTTTTTTTTCTTGATAGTTGTTAGGCATGTTTACTTCTTTTTTTGTATTTGTCAGCTTCGTTAAAGACAGAAAATATTTGTTTGTATTGTTCGTGTTTTATGGTGATTTTATTTGTTTCCCTCGCTTCAGAATTAAGTATTTATGTAGTCCTATGGTGGTTATTCTGTAATAGATTTTTATATGAGCCTTCAACCACCTTCGATACGTTTTGCATATAGCCTTTCTATGTCAGAATTTGGGTGGTGCATCTTAAATCCTGTCACTATTTCTTTTCTTTTCCTGTCTAGTTTCCTTAATTCATGCAGAGTCTATTTAAGAATAATGTAGCTGTAACTTATAACAGGGACAACTTTAATGTTTATACCTATTATCTTGTTTTTCGGAAGTGAGCTCTGTTTTCAGCATTAATCTAACTCATCTATGGTATTCCTTTCATATGTTGATTTTCATGTGTTTGTGTTGTATCGTACCTAGTTCATTGGTTCCTAAGTACTTACATGTCTAGTATAGGTGTAATTCTCTATTTCGGTTGCTTTATCCTGTGAGATGTTAACTAGTTTTCATAATTTCATGGGTGCTTTCGCACAATTTTCTAACCTAAATTTCATGGTCACGTCTTTGATAAATCAATGTACTATCTATAGTAGTGTATCCAGCTGTTTATCATTTGTTACATACACTTTGAGGCCATCGATATCGAAGTGGTGCTTGGTCATTTTGCCGTAACAGATATATCCCCATCCAGTTGTGTTCATCTTTTCAGATAAAGGTATGTGTGCCAAACATAAAATTAGAGACTGCCATTTTAAATAGATGAAACTTTGAAGGATATAACGAAATCGCCTCATATCTCGACGCAATGATTATCAACTTACATAGAACAAATCTCAGTACCGAGAAGGATAGGTGAAAATAGAGACAAATTTTACAAAAAATATACAATTTGTTTTTTCTATGGAAATAAAAAGGCACATTTTTTAACCGGTCTATATATGGAGACGTAGCAACGAATCTCTTCACAAAATTGAACAGCAAAAGTGTAACTAATGCAAGTATTTCGTTACGTGAAATGCTTATTAGATAAAGAAATTAATGTATTGAACAAATTTAGGTATATTTAAATGCTTCAAATAGTAACATGTAAGGAGCTCGTGTACAGCAGCTGCTAGGAAAATTTAACATAAATATCATATAAACATTCAACCCATTTAACGCAGAAAGTTAATTTGATTTATGTTAATACATTTATTAACTTATGTATCGTAAGTTATTATTAAACAGAACGTAAATGGCCTGCCATGACATCTTTAGATTAACATGGCAGCAAGTAGTTGTCACAAGAACGTGTTAAAAACACCTTAGTAGCCAAACTGTGTGAGAAACCAAATTATAAAATAAAAATAAAATGAATTCATAAACGTCAAACAGTGTGCAATACTGTGGTGAAAAAAAAAAATGAGAAACTGTTGAACTGATATCTCTCCAGAGTTGAGAAAAACTACTGAGTATTTTGCGAAGCAAGAAAGAGAACCTGCAATGGGTCACGTTTCCAACAACATTTCCACCGAAGAAAAAGTAAGTAAAAATGAAATACACACGATGCATTGTAACTAATAAAGATTAAACAATAATTGAAATTATGTCGGAAAATATCAAAACAAATCCTAAAATGCATATGACAAATCATCAAATCAGTAACTCGTTTGTGTCTCAAAGAAGAAATTAACTGAAAGTAAAAATTACTTTACGATTATTTTACAAATTTATTCCAAACAAAATACCAAAAACAAAATGGAATCTTGAAGTAGAAACTGACAGTATGAGACAATAGAAGGACTCAAACTAATATTTATAATGATCTTTACTTGAGACCGTGTCTCCGAAAAATTCTATACAAGTGGTAGAAAATAAAAATTGATAAAATGTAATGCAAATTAAAATCTACCAAAGAAAAATCATAAACACACAACGACTTATACAATGGAAAACTGACTACTAAAAATTTATGACTTACTTCAATAGAAAATAGTTATTCACAAGAGCAGTGCTATAAAAATTACAACTATATTTTTGTATGAAGCATAATTAGGTGAAACGAAACCTTTCAATATTCCTTTGAGTAGAATTTATATCATGCAAATTTATATTAATACAAACAAAAGAGCCGAACCATAATTCAAACTAATATTACAGACTAGGATAACCGTAATATAATATTTAAGATATATAAGGAATTAACAACTAAAGAAAGCGATAAGGCAATGCAATATATTTGATAATTACAGAGCAGCGCAAACATATTTTGTTATCTACATTAGAAGATAAAGCATACGGCAATAAAATTTCAAATCTACAGTCAAGTGTAACGAATATGAAATCGTGCATTATTCATAAGCCTATACACAAGACGACTCCTTAAAAGATTATATTTATATATTATGCAATAATACATTAATATACAAATATATGTTGTATATTGTGGAATAAGATATTAATATACAAATATACGTTCATTATGTAGAAAAAAAGGCTATAGCAAGCTTCGGTGATCACAATATAATTAATGAATTCACATAGCTAACACGTCAATGACAGTATAGCAGTCATCCACATCTAATTATGCCTGTAGCAAAAAACCGGAATTTATGATTTGGTTAATGCACAAATACTGAATGCTACTGCTGCTGCCGCTGCCACTGCCACTGCTACTGCTGCTGCTGCTACTACTACTACTACTACTACTACTACTACTACTACTACTACTACTACTACTACTACGGTTGTTGACAATATGCTGGGAGGATCAGTGCAGAACATTACATTACACCGATTACTATCACATCTTTCTCACAGCAAATACTTACGGAAATTATCATTTTGAAGACCTCTTCTGTCAATAAATATCACTGGCATGTTTATATACATGGGCGAATATCGCACGCTCACATAGACAAAGCGACATTCGCTACTGAGCACTCTCACACATGCATATGAGTGTCTGAACAATAAGTATCCGGACTAGTGCTATAAAAGCAAAACTACAATACGTACTAATTTGGCATTGACTCTCTTTCAAATTATCCCCTTCGGAAGCCACACATATAATTCAATGCTGTTGCCATCGACTGAAGCATTCCAGAAACTCGTTTACTGGGATAATCAGTACATTATTCAACACGAGCTGCATTCGCATTCAAATAGCAGAACCCCAAAACATTAGGGTGGCCTAATATGGTTGGCCAAGGATATATTTCATAGTATTTTGTAGACTCCATATTCTGTCTTTGATTTAGGAAATTTAAGAGCAAACTAATATGGTGATCAGAGGCTCCTGTCGTTTGTAGGTGAAGATACGTAGTAAATATACGCATATACTGTCTTTGGATTGCATGCGTTATTGAGTAGCGTTAACTATAGCCTGATTGGAGGCCTAGCCCTCCGAGTTATTTTACAGACCTTAGAATAACCGAAGGAGCACTGCGATGCGCTTGTGAAACTGAGAACTGAACAAAACCATAATTATCAGGTGTTTCAGTATTTTCCTTTCCGCAAAGCAAAGAACTTTTCAGCACCACTTCATATATCCATCTCTCTGTATATCTATCTGTTTGTTTGTCTGTCCATCTGTCTGTCTGTCCGTACGTCTGTCTGATTGTCTGTATGTATGTATGTTTCTATGTATGTATAAACGTATGTATGAATTCATATATTCTTAAACGTACGTATATAATTCCTTATACATATGTATGTGCCCTACTGGAGCTAGTTTAATTTAACTTAATTGAGAAATGTTCCTCTATATTATCTTATCAGAAATTATGACATTCTTAGGAATGCTGATAATTAAAAAAAAATTCCCATCCGTATGAAAAGGATTTATAAGCCTTTGATATATTTTTTGATATGATTTTCCGAACCAGTCAAGTTAAGACGGGTAGGATGTGGTATCAGAGATAGCAAAGGAAAGTCGTATGCTAATATATAGGACACAGCACCATCAATGAGCACATGAAAAGGAACTAGAAAGATATGGCTTTACTATTTATTTTAATTTATTGAGACCATAAATTACCCTTATTCTGTTGAAATAATTCCGTCTTTTGAAGCAAGTCTGACAGGATTCAAAGCAAACGGCAAAAGAACATAACTTTTTTTTATGTTAATACGAAAATATTTTAATGTTCATCAACATTTATATCACGTTCTGCTACAGATATTAACGACATAACTTGGTTTACCATAAATTATGAAGGAATCTGATATTTAATAAATTATGACGTAATTACCTCGTGTATTTGCCGAGTATTTTTGCGGCGTTTTAGAATAAAAATCCAAGTGTCAGTAAGAAATGATTAGAGGAAAGAGCCGTTGTTAAATGACAGGTGACAAGAAAAATAAAGGAAAGGGAAGACAGAAAAGCGATAACAGATATCTTATTTATGACAAAATCTTATTTCATATAGGAAGAAATGGAGAAAGCCGGCTGAAACATCAATGAATCTGCTGTCAGGATGGAAGTTACGAGTGCACATGTCTGTCTGTATGTATGTATGCATGTATATGTGTATGTATGTTGGGTAAGCTGTTTTGAACCATGAAAAACTTGAACCGGATTATTGCAGATCATTGAATTATGTTGAAGCATTTTTTTTTTAATTAGCTGATAGTACAGACATAGACTTGCCCATATGGTATATTTTTCACCGTTCTCACAATCATGGTAGCGGAACTGTCAAAGGGCGATATTCGAGGAAATTTGCTATTCAAATTCAAAACACGAAATAAAACAGCTGAAACTGCTCGCGTTATCAGAGAAACGTTTGGCGAGGAAATAACCAGTGAGTGGTGAGTTCGAAAATGGTTTAGACAATTTCACCGTGGAGAGCTGAGCCTTGAACATAGCGAACGTCGTGGACGCCCATCTGTCATCGATGACGGTCAATTAAAGTCCGTCATTGAGAAAGATCCCCATAAAACCACTCGAGAACTGACAAACAAACTTCAAATCAGCCAGAAAACTGTGTGCAACATATTGCATGCGATCAGAAAATCAAAAAAGGTTGACTAATTGGTACCACATGATATGAATGAAAATCAGAAAATGCGCAGATATGAAATTTGGTCGCCGCTTCTTTGAGGTAAACAGAGTGACCCATTTCTAGACTGCATTTTAACTTGTGATGGAAAGAGGGTTCCATACAATAAGTAAAATATTCGTCGTAGTGGTTGGACTGAAATAAAGCAGCGAAAACCTTCCCTAAACCCGAGCTCTTCAAAAAGGTTTTGTTGACTATTTGGTAATGTACTGCTGAACTCATCCACTTTAACTTCTTAAAACAGAGAGAAACATATGCCCATACAACCTAAGGTCATGAAATTACCAAAATGAACAAAAACAAAAATGCTACTCCTCCGTGTCAGACTGTTCAACAGCAGGGGGTAAAATTCTTCATGACAATGCTCGACCACACGTTTTACTAATAATGCTAGAGAATTTCAGTTAAGTTATCTAAGAAATCCTTCCCCACCAATCTTATTCTTCATACACTTCTACAGACTACCACATTTTCAAGCACCGTCATATTTTGTTGAAGGAAGAGTTCAACAATAAAACCGATGCCAAGAGTGCGTTCAAAGAGTTCATTAGCTCCAAAACTATATATAGTTCTATATATATACATGCTGATATATGACCTACCTTCGACTCCTTATTCGTATAATCACCGATCCTGGATATTAACTATTGTCTGTCTGTAGCACTTACTCAACATTATCTGACACCTTTGTGTCTTATTGACACCATTACCTTTCATAACCTATATATATATATATATATATATAT
>NC_068999.1:13575413-13576866 GCF_001194135.2 Octopus bimaculoides | reverse complement strand
ATATATATATATATATATACATACACTTACTTTGCTTACAGCTATATGTGTACACAAGATGTTCATCTTCGTAACGATGAAATCACTCCAAAAATGAAGATACATGAAACGTATAACATTAGTGACAGTAATTGAATTGTGCCAAACATTAGCTAACAAGACACCAGAGGAATACTGTGAATAGTTAAAATGATAATGCACGTCAGGAAAGAAACTGAAATATATTTAGCCTTGCAAATTGGGTATTTATTGAAGTTCTTAACTACTGCAGTAGATTAAGATAGTTAATTGCTATAATTAGATACATTACTTCCGTAAAGTTAGTTAGGTTTTCACTTGCTTTTATAAGAAAGGTTAATGAGTGATGATGTTGGTTTGAATAAGCATTTGTTTTTCTGAAGGATTTGTGTTTCTTTTTTCTGAAAACTAACTATTCATTTAAGCAGACGTTTGCTAAATTCTGAGAAGTTAATTGTTACGTTACTTCACAGAAACAGCTCATCCTTGGATATTTCGACAGCAAATACTGACGGAGAATTTTAGCCAAGAAAATTTGCATTCCCACTGATTCATACAGTAGCTCTGTAGTGTGACGTAATGAGAAAATGTGTCTGTAAACTCAACTTGTTATGTATTCGAAATCAGGATGACAAGATTTATAAGCACATAAAATGATGTGTTTTCAATAGTTCCACCAAATCTGTCATTAAGAAATAAACATACGTCATTGGCACATATTTATTTGAATTCTTTGTCATGAACTGAAATGCAGCTTATTTTGACTGCAATTAGGTAAATATATAGATTTGTCTCAAGGAACCGTCAACCGCAGATAATAATTTAGTTCAAGCTTTATGAACATGCCAAATTTATTATGTATCCGTACTTGTTAATTTTATGAATCATATATTTTCCACACACAATAAGAGATACGAACTTGGATGTAAATGTAAGCAAGTTCTCTTCTCGACTGAAAAATGTCTTTAAAAGCCAGTAATAGAGTGATGTAACCTGCTGTGAATTCGAACGACAAAAGATAGAGATTGGCTGGCAATGTTATTAAAATTGCGATATTAAGGGATACGCCATTAAGAAGCAATAGTATGGCATATTCCATTATATATTTAATGAGATATTTTCCCCATTCAGATCTGTTATTGTATTTATCTATGTTAAATTAAACAAAACATAGCTCACAGTGAGATATGTGACGAAAATGAGATCTAACACAATGTTTATATGTAATGCTGATGAAAGTATTTGCATTCTTTCGTTGTGAGATTTTGTGAAGTATTGTGCACGAATAGAATCATGTGAACGAAGATTTTACGTACCGTATTGATCTATCATTTTGAATGTGGAGCACAATCGCACACATATACACACATACATATAAACGTATACATATATACATACACACTCATATATATATATATATATATATATATATATA
>NC_068999.1:13569317-13575369 GCF_001194135.2 Octopus bimaculoides | reverse complement strand
TATATACATATATATGGGAGAATATACAAATAATAACAACAGACGAGGACAGGTGGTGTAAATAACAAAAGTATATATTAGTATGACGCTCGGGAATACGGAAAGTCTTTGACGTTTCGAGCTACGCTCTTCAACAGAAAGAATACGGAGACAAGGAGAAAAACACGGAGACGGTAGGTGAAGGAAAGTAAGGTAAAAAAGGATGATAAAGGAGGTTTACAAAAGTGGAAAAGTTCGAAAGTGTTTTAGACGTCGTGGTATATTGAAGCGATTTCCAATCAGAAGATGGACAAATATATATGCATATGTACATATACATAAATATATAACATATATAAAGTATATATGAATATATGAATATATAAATAGGCGCAGTAGTGGATGTGGGGTAATAACCACTGTGTGGTACGTTGGACAAGTTTCTTCTGCTATAGCCTCAGGCCGACCGAAACTGAGACTAGAAGAAGCCCGTCGTATATATATATATACATATATATGTATATGTGTGTGTGTGTGTATGTGTGTGTGTATGTGTGTTTGTGTATGTGTGTGTATGCATGCATGTATGTATGTATGCATGTTTTCTGGGTTGTAATGTTATGGAAAGGAATCCACAAAAAGGAATCGCATAACGCCAAAGAAATAATGAGTGAATACCGAATTGACGACGTAACTAAAGTTTATGAACCATCTAGACCTTGAATGAGCCTGAAAAAAAAAACAATCTGCCCTTGCAAATCTAATGTTGGAAAACTTAGCAAAATTATCATAGACAAATACCGAAAATTATTGAATCCCCCCCCCCAAAAAAAAAACACTAGATGCTGTCAACTGGTTCACTACTCTCCAAGATATAAACAAAATGTAAATTCGTCCAACTGGAGATAGGCAGCCATTACACTCAATTAACTACATCTTACTAAATAAAGCAATTATCTGCGCCAAGAACATGATTAACTTATCAATAAAAAAATGAAAATTATACTTCAAGCAAGAAAGACTATGATATTTCATTAAAGTAAATATTGGACCAGGAAAGATAAACCAGTCTTGGTGATTCCAAATTTCTCAAGAGCATGATAGGTGCACCCTTCTTTAGGAACAACTTATGCAATGACAGTCCGGTGTGTTGTAGAGAGTTGAGAAATTCAAATGGATACTCAACAGTGACATGTTCGTCGATGGTAGCATCAATGGAGAAAAACGTTGAATCATCTCCAGATAGAATGTGGAGGAGTTCATGGTATACTTTATCAACGCTTTCATTCCGAGGTGATAACATAGCTCTCTCTCTCTCTCTCTGTGAATCATGCTACGTTTTTGAAGTTGTCTTTCAATGTGGGAAATACCATTTCTTGAAGCTCAGCCAATGTAGACACCATGTGCCTACATTGCAGTACATGCTGCTGCAAGCTGTTATTGAAAAATAATATGCCATTTCCAATTTCTAGAAGTTGATGAGAGAATTCCTCGGCTAAGTCGTTGTTGTAGAGATGAGCTCGCATAATCTTCCGTAAGAAAACCTGACGAACCAACCTCCACATAGGTGAAGACCTATTCAGACAGGTATAGATCTCATCAGCTCGCTTACCCCGCGGTATGACTTGTAATATTTGACAGAAATCCCCTGTAAGGATAACAGTTGAACCTGACCATAATTTTAGTATTGTTTTTAATATCCCTTAGTGACCTATCTACGGCTTCTAGTGTGCCAGAGAGTGCTATCGGGCATTTATCCCAAACACTAAGTGTATTTTCAAAACGTCGGTGGTTGTTTTGAAATATTACACATTTGAAGTGAGATTCAAAGGAGATAAGGCATTTTGAACGTAGAAAGGTATTATGAAAGATAGTGAGAGAAAGGATTCTATGCGTGTGTAGGTTTAATGTGTATATGCATAAATGTCACAGTTAGGTATATATGCAGAAAGATGGCTAAGTTGGCTTTAAAATTATAGGTAAACCTCCATGTCAAATGGACCCGAGCTAACATACTTATATTCGACAGCCAAAAGAGATATTGCGACAAAAAGAACGCTTGCATATATTATTGTTGAGGCGAAACACTGAATAACAATGTACACTTTAATTTCAATAGTCCTTCCTGTTTGATGCAGTTGAATATGTTCACTGAATTAACTTTAAATATAATTACACAAACAAGTACAGAAACTGAAATATTAGTTGGGGTATAGAGTTTAGCAGATTGAATATAGAAGTTAGGTGTACATTTTCGATGAATAATTAGCGGTGTTTAAATGCCGTAGTTATCCAAATAGTAATCTCGCCTTACTTATATACATGTATATAGGAAAGCATGTATATATTCATGTACTAATGTATGTATAAATATAGAAGTTATTCAGTGGATATGTGTTATGTCTCTTTCGATGTTAATAAATAAAATTCGTATATTGTATGAACGTTCTAATTACAAAATATTCAAAATCAGTGAAACGCGAATGTTGAAATTTAAAAATAAAAAAAAAGTCAAAAGAAAATATCTTAATAATGACAATATGCAACGCTACAAGATTTAAATTTCCAATGCTTCCACAATGAAGGACAGATTTCTTGAACTAATATTCAATAATCTATAGTAAATGATATTCGACTTCCATTAGTTTTCGAATTATAATTATTAAAATACTGCAAGCACGGTGTTCATTTTCAATGAAAATGAAATTTAATATAACAACGTTAGTGCGCTTCTTTAATTTTTTAAAATTCATTCACATCAAACTTTTCAAATACTTCGTGACATGTGAAGTATCCTTAATGAGTATAAATACGTGGGTATGGATTATGAAGCTAGTTTCTTGCACAAAACTCACGTCTTTCCGAATTAGTTTTGCTCAGTACCCAAAATAAAGAAAATAATTTTACAGATACGTCATGCTCTTCATATTGAAAATTAATTCATAAATAGATAGCATCAGATAGCTTCTATATGCAACGGTTGTAGCAGGAGTATAAATGGGGCTTCTTTTGTTTTTTCTCAATAGATTGAATACCTGATACACAACTTTATTCGATTTTCGAAAATTATTGGGGTCTCAATAATTTACACCGATTTTTAAAATCGCTCCATGTTTTTGTAGTCTCAGAGGAATACCGAAGCATGATTTAATATTGCATTTCGTTCTTCTGATATTTGAAAACTTTATTACCAGGTGATGGTCTCAGAATATATCCATCTTTGTCTGTGACTACCTCTCTCTGTCTCTCGCTTCGACACTCTACCGAAACAGAATCTCCTAGAGTGGGCCACAGGAATGACATTGTTGCCGCTCTCTCTATACATATCACTCTAGCTAATTAATTTCAATATACGTCAGCGGGAATGCGGCGAGCTGGCAGAAACGTTAGCACGCTGCAAATATGTTAAATTATCAGGCATAAGAAATGTATTCACACGGATACACATTTATACAAATTATATTGGTTTCCAAACTCCCGCTATACAGCTTCTGATTTATCAGCTACTTTTTTTATATAACCTTATATGTTTTGCAATATTTAGTTGCTATTGTCGTTGCTTATATCAACCTGCACAGATACTCTTAGCTTCCTGATGCAAATTCAAGATACATCTGAATAATATATTTTCAGAAATTAGAATATACAATGAATGAAATCAGGTGTTATAGTGAAGGATATATATGTAGATGGGGAAGGGAAAGAGAAAGTTACGGTATCAGAGAATGAACCAATTATGATAGGATTTAAACTATCGGTATAATATATAAATATTGGCAATAAAATCTTGGGAGAGAAACTAGCAAATGCAACCTAATTGAATAGAAACTCGACAACTATAAGCTTAGATGTTAATGATATAGGTCTAAAAATGGAAGACCGAAAATAAATTCATTACTCTTAATCGAACGCGGCTGGGTAGGATAACGATAAAGAGATATTTTGAAAGAAGCGTACATATGAGCATCGAACAAACATAGAACGATCATATCTAAGTAAAATCTTCACAAAATCGCAAAACGAAAGGAAACATGTGCTCATCAGTATTTTGTATGATTATTGAAATTGCTCCTCGATAAATCAGTGACACAAGAGATAGTAAGCAGAGACAAAAGTTATCGAAGACCTTCTAACAGAGGCATGAGAACTAGAAATGTATATTTGGTGAGTTGGAAAGACGATAAGATGGAGAACAATTGTAAGCTCTGAAATGCAATAAAGGCGAAGGGGTATGCAGTTGAATAGGAAGAGTGAACAAATTTGCTTGGAACGTAATGATTTATGTTTTTATGGAAAATATTTTCTAACAGTGATTGAGAATAAAGTAATTACGTCGGATATATATCAAGGAGGAAGTCTTCATTCCCGCTAAATTTTCTGAGTGATGCCCGGCTTCATGAAATATATAGTTGGCGACTTCCTATATTTGATATTTTAGAATCGATTATACTAAAACATATCGTAATGAAAGCTACCGTTTTAAGATGGAGAATGTACGACGGCGAGTAAAGTAACTTTACGTTGAACGTTTAACAAAGTGAAAAGTGTTTAACAAAGTGCAAGGAATGAGAATTTAAATCGATTGCTGATCCATTCTAAATTCTAGCGTTATGGATGCTGGATTTCTTAAATGCATTATGCATACATAAACATCGTCAGGCGTAGAGGATTGTTCGTCCAGAAATAACAATTATGTATACTTCGTTACATCCACATTGTGTCGAGATTGATACTGTTAGCACTATTATAAGCCCTGTCATCCATGCTGTTAATATTAGCGCCGTCTTCATTAACGTTATATTTGTTATCAAAACGGCTCGCAAAGACATCAGTGTTGTGGTTAGAAATATTGCAAAAATTAGAGCTATCACTTCGCATACCACTGCAAATATTGACATATATCTTAGCACACATGCACAAACACACATACACACACACACACATACATACACACGCACACAAACACACACACACACACACACACACACGCCCATAGAGTGATGACAACTCATAACTATATATTGACATCTGTTAGCACACTCAAACTCAGTACAGCCACCTTGAACAAGTTCCCAATAATATATGAATATATGTTACGTCATTGATGAATTTCTGTTCCGCATGCCAGGTCAATTTAAATGTGTGACGCACAGTTGCATAAAAGTCACCAGAGCATTGTGAAAATTAATAAACGCTTTACACATAATTTTTTATTTTTTCATATTTTTGTTTTAGAATATTGACATGCAATTCTTGGAGATTATCATAGAGGAATCCATGACAGATCAAGAAACAAAAGTAATTGATGTCTACGAGGGTGCATTGAATACGAAACTTCAACATCAATACGAAGGCGATCCCAGAAGCTGGGCATATCCGAAAGCTTATCACAGAAGTTTTAAAATGATGCTGAATATAACGTCTTCTAAAGTGCAAACCTTTGCACTACTGAAGGCAACAATTCATCGTCTATGATCCAAGATTTGACAAAACAAGAATTTGATTGCTTTCAGAGCATCGTTATGGGTGATGAAGCCCACATTCATGGAAAAAGCTTTGCCAATAAATAAATATTTTTATGGTGGACGAGTGAAAAGTCAACAATAGTCAACAACGTATGCTGCAGCCGTAAAACTACCAGTTTGATGTGGGATAAGTGTGGGAAATAGTATTTTGCTCATTTCTTTGAGAATGAGGTAGCAAAGTAGAAGAAAAAGTGTCTTATCGGAACATGTTGATGGATTCCCTACAGTTAGAAAACACAACGGAGTAATAGTAGCAGTAAGACTGACCTATTGTCCATTAGTTGGTCTGGTGATGGACAGACCAAAGGGAGATATTTTCAAAATACTCTAAATGCATTTGGTCATCGGGTATGGTGGTCTGTGTGGGAAGTAGCTTGCTTACCAACCACATGGTTCCGGGTTCAGTCTCACTGCGTGACACCTTGGGCAAGTGTCTTCTACTGTAGCCTCGGGCCGACCAAAGCCTTGCGAGTGGATTTGGTAGACGGAAACTGAAAGAAGCTCGTCGTATGTATGTATATACATATATATATATATATATATATATA
>NC_068999.1:13561186-13569161 GCF_001194135.2 Octopus bimaculoides | reverse complement strand
GTGTGTGTGTGCGTGTGTGTGTGTGTGTGTACGTGTGCGTGTATGTGTGTGTCCGTGCGTCCGTGTTTGTCCCCCTCCCACGTCGCTTGACAACCGTTGCTGGTATGTTTACGCCCACGTAACTTAGCGTTTCGGCAAAAGAGACCGATAGGATAAGTACTAGGCTTACAAAGAATAAATTTTGGGGTCGATTTGCTCGACTAAAGGTGGTGCTCCAGCATGGCCACAGTCAAATGACTGAAAGAAGTTAAACAGTTAAGCGGTTAAACAGGACAATCTTTACCAATAGCTCGGCAATTCAAAAGATTTTGGCGGCCATTTGAAGGATATAATTTTGAAAACTAATTAAAAATATTATCCCCTAAGTATATTTATTGTTCGCAAAAAAATAATGGAAATATTTAATAAGAAAAATGTATTTCAGTGTACAGTAGTGACTTCTGGACCCAAACTTTATTTATGATAAATTATTTTCCGAATCCGATAACGCAGTGTGTTTTTCTGTTTCATATACAATTTACTGGTAATTATAAATCTGTACTCAATTATATCTATTGAGCACAGATTTACTTGCGATTCAGAAGAACCAAGCCAACTGGAAACTGTATTGTTATGCTCATTGCACTCCACTCATATTTCGCTTCAGTATGAGACTAATTTGATTCATATAATGAGTAGGAAAAGGTATTAACTGCAAAATTAACTACTGTACTATATGTTTGAAATCTTCCTGATCTTGGATCTAGTTATTTATTAAGAAGGCACAGCAGTCTACAATGTAAAACGGCAATATTATCAGCTAAATCAATATTACCGATTTTTGTTCTGAAAACAAAAAAAAAAATACATCATATCATAACTTAGCCTTCTGGCGTACTAAAAAACACAAATCAAATCTTCATGTTTGATTATTCCTGAAAATTGGAAAGCTTTGCATACCTGTCACACACTATTCACTTTTACATAAACAAAAATGCCATTGTTTATAAGTGTAACGCTGCTGCCACTAATAACGTCATTAATAGCAATAACAAAACGAAAATCCACCGTTAATATATGTGAGATTAGCGGCAAATGTATAGGATAAACGAGTTAAATGTCCGTCGACATAATGTGTTTCCTACATTCTATTTCATTCACATTTTTGCTAAACTGTTAATAGAATACAGAGTATGAATATGAAATAATTTACGTGGCCAGCAATTCGATGATAATGCTATTAGAATCAGGGATATTGCTCGTTAAACAGCTTCGTTCGTGGGAATATAATTCGAAAGTTACATTAAGTTGAATCAATACATTTAGAAATAATCATTTAACAGACTGAAATTGCAAATAATATATAACTAGTAATTATTTTATCACACCTGGAAGGGTAATAAAGGATAGTCATTCCTCGCTATATTGAAATTAAATATGTCGGTGAGTAATGAATGTCATTCATGAGACATTTCTATTTGTCATTGGAATCTATATAATTACTAACAAAATTGTGTATATTAATTGCGCAGAGATTAAGCCAATCAAATATGACTCTTGATCGCAAGCAAATGATAAAACAGATGGAATCACGGGGATTGATACACCAAGATTACTAATTGCAATGTACGAAATCTAAGAGCAGCAAAAAGGTGTCAATGATACTATTTCATTGTTGCTTTTTGTTCCGCGTTTCCAAAAACCTATCGGCATGAAGTTATACGTTTAATGTCATTTTATTGTCCTGCAGTTACTGTCTTTTAAGACGAGAAATTCTGAGTTAGCTTTTAGTGAGTGTTGCTTACGTATTGAGGCGGTGAAGTTTTGCATGATTAACATTCGTTAACATGTTTTTGTCTAGAAGTATCAGCGGAGATGTAATTTAACTGTGTGAATTGGTGCAGTATCATCCTGAAAGATTGCGTTTCCCTGCGGAAAAAGTTCGGCAAATATTGGTTGAATCTGATCAGATAAAATGCTTAAATAATTATGTGATGAAGGGAAACCCTTTGGCCCGCGGATTTCCAAGATATAGCTCCCCAGATCATCCATTTGTAAAGTGGATCGCCTTAAACCTTTACTTACAGGGGTTCGATAAAATAATGGAAAGGCATAGCATCATAGCATCACGATTCTGAGATTTCTGTAAAACCATCAAAAAACGTGTCTATTTTTATGATTTTGATTTATTATTAGTGTTGCTTAATTAATATGTTTTGCTAAAATCGTTGATCATTTTCAGATTTCGCCAGTAAAAAGGTTATTAATATTCATTAAAATGAGAGATCTTTCGGATTTCAAAGAGGTCAAATTATTGGTGTTCGTATGGCAGGCGCTAGCGTAACGAAAACAACCGAAATATTCGGTGTATCAAGACGTACTCTCTGGAAAATTATAACAGCTTTTAAGAAAGAGGAGAAAACATCCCAGTCGAAATAAACTCCGAGAGAAAACCAAATCTTTCAGATAGGGACCATCACACTCTTACGCGAATTCTTAGAAAGGATCAAAAAGGTACAGCTCTCAAAATTACTGTAGAACTGAATGACTGTCAGGAGAACCCACTTTGCGCAAAGACTGTATGCCGAGAGCTGCACAAAACCGGATTTCACGACAGGGCTGCAATCAGAAAACGACTACTTTCAAAAACTAACGTTGCAAAGCGTTTAGAATGGAATAAGAACGTACAGAATTTGTCCATAGGCCACCGGCCAAGTGTACGTGGTGTTAGTTATGGGGACAGTTACGGATACAAAGGCACAGACACAGAGAGAAGCATATATATATATATATATATATATATATATATATACATATATGGGGGGTCTGTGTGTGTGTGTGTGTGTGTGTGTGTGTATGTATATATATACATGTTTACATGCTTGCAGAGCATTTCAAAATAAAAATATTGCCATATTTTCAATTATTATGCATATCGAAATGCCAAGAAAATGTATTTTTATTTCGTTATCTATCGTATTGCATGGTATTAATACCTAGGTTAGTCATGATATTTGAGACCTATTATAAAACGCTTATTGACGTTACTTTTGAAACATAGTATTTAATTTCTAAAGCACCAGTGAATAAAGTTTGCCTTGTTTTGAAAATGTTCTTACACTTTAAGTGTGAGACATTCGTCATTAATGTAATGTGGAGAAAATGCTTATGCACTACCTGTTTACCGTACCATTATTAGTCTTATTTTAATCTTCGAGAAAAATAGAATATTCATTTCGGAATGTTTGTAAGGAAAGTGTTTCTCGATTACTGCTCTTCGTGTTAGAAAGCAAGACAAACTAAACTATTTCAATGAACCAGCGATGGACTTATTCTCTTTCTTGAGCATTAATCTCCTAAGATGATAAACGCAAAAGTTCAGTGTTTAACCTGTCATCCTGGAAGTATATATGGCACTGACTTGGAAGGACACTGACTTGGAAGGAACTAGCAACAGTATCTCTAAAGAAGAGACTAAATATCCTGTGTATGCTTTCACCAAAAATCCTTGGCAGGGACATCAAAGGATGAATTTGGTTTTTGCACATATGAACATTGTATAACACTAATAAACTATAAACGATTCATCAATATGTAATTAACTAAGTTAGATATTATTTTTATATTGCTTAATTAATTATATTTAAGGCAATTTCGAATTATGAATTCTGGCCGAAGTAATCGATTATCCAATTTTAATAAAACTTTATAAGCCGAAAACAAAATCTACATGCTTACCAAAAGAGATGAACGAAATTTACTAATTTGGTCTTCTTATGGATTTACATTATACCGACAGGCAAAGTGTAACTCAAATCAATGGGCTGGTTACTTCAAGAGAAAATGATGGAGAAATGAGATATTTTAACGTTAACAAGTGATCATCCACGACAAGTAAATGTACTGGAAAATAATTGTAACGCCATTTATAAGACGCACAGAGACATTAAGTGTTACTATTACAATTTCCACATTGTACCTCACGCAGATGCAACAATTAAATCTGATGTCTTGGTTGATTTGGGCAAGACACGCTGAACCACCCATGTTCGTAGCAAAGCTTGATAAAGATAAGTTACAGTACATGGTGCTACTTTAGTAAACTGCAAACAAAAGTTTTCTCAAGGTGTTTTATAACGTGGTAATGAACCGCAGCTATATTTACTCGAGATTATCTTTGAGAAAACCTATACTGGTTCGTTAAGATTTAACTTATGAACGAACAAGTATTATATACTGGAACGAAATAATCTACTTTTCGTAAAAATATACTATAATTTAACCGCTGATACCAGATATCTAGAAAGATAATGAGATAATATTTCCAGAGGGCTATGCGTATACATGATTCATAGTATATTTGAATATTCGCTCATCGAAATCTCATCCATATACCAACACATTTACAATGTAAGCCTTTAGCAAATAAACTTATTACGCATGTTCGTAAAATGTGCGAAAACGCTTGAGGTCAGCGGAAGTTTAGTTAACGCTACGTTTATTATAAAGTCATTATAGTATACAATGTACAGAGGTGTGTGAGACATAGAAGCATTCATATATGGACATGTATATGTGCATGTATATATGTATGTAGAAACACACACATACGTATATATGTAGTATGCATACACACACACACTCACACACATATATTTAGATGTACACACACACACATATATACGATAGTTCAGAATAGTTCACATTGAAACATATATACACATTGGAACAGAGCATGCGTGTGAGCTACAACATAAATTATAAAGAGGCCGAGATAGATTGATCTCCAGTTAAGTGCAGGCAATGTTGACATTGTTAAAACAACGTTTTTTTATGAGTGGTATCCTCCGAAAGAATAACTTCGAATTGAAGCAGAATTCATTTTATGTTGACATCGTAGAACTTTCAAGTCACTTCTATCTTCATATGAGTTAAGAACAGTGGCTTCAATGGAATGGACTAGAAGGGAAACCGCATTGAAATAACGACGGAGACATTCTACAGGTATACCTTATTTCAAGCTGACAATTGAAGTTTAAGAGCCTGTATGAAATATCATCACGACTACAATTGGATTAACATAGTCTTGCTATACTCTAACAACACTATATGCTGCGTCTGAAATTATCTTTGTTAATATCGTTTTCTTTGAATTTCAAAGTGTGATGTATCAAAAAATATGTGTGAAGGAAGGTGAACAAGGTATTCTATTATTCGAAATATTAGCAAATAAACTGTTACTTCATTCTGTTGATGTTAGAGACCTGAAGTGATGTTAGAGACGTGAAGTGATGTTAGAGACGTGAAGTGAAACGCAAACCAGATATACCGGAGCAAAGTGACACTAAGTTTTCATAAAGGCACCTCTAACATGTCACATGTTAACATATATATTGTGTATTCGGATATGAAGAACAAATAGTACGATGTTTTAACCCCAAGGGGACATGGCTTGTAGTTTGTTAATGATACATAACTTCATCCGATATAGTGCGAACCTGGTTTCGGGCTATTTCTTCTTCTCTTCAGTACTGGACTCCTCACCTGATAGAAATAACAGTAGTACGACTCTGCTCGCAAAACAAACACACACACACATACACACACACACACACACACACACACACACACACACACACACACACACACACACACACACACACACACACACACACACGCAGATATATCAGCGTGTTTATATATAAAAAAATAAAAGAATGACATAAAGCTGTCAATTATTAATATCTCAATTAACATTGCAGAATCTCTGAAGTAGATGCAACGCAAATGCCCCTACCTGCGGATGACACCAGTTACTACAATCCATACCAGTGTTCTACTCAATACTACAACGCTCAACATATACCCACTAATCCAAAATATTACGCACTCACACATACACAGACACACACACAAACACACACAGACACAGACACAAACACACACACACACAGACACACACGCACAGATACATACCTACATAGATGCATAACCATTCCTGAGCCTATGGTTAGTAAATATAATAAAAAATACCTACACGTTGCTGCTCTTATTGCGTTTAGTATAGTGTAAGCTGTGATCTGCCAGTCTAGTTGACATATCAACATATGATATAAAAAGTTTTCCATTGTTGTTGCTATTGCCCATAGCCATGGTGTGGTTGACGTATGCGCAAATACGTTGTCTTCTACATTAGAAAATCGTGTAGTTCTATTCATATTCTACTATTGTATCTTTCTTTATTTTTACGTTTTGAAGTTTTCATGTGCGAACAAATGTGTCTGTTAATTTGAGTGTGTCAATTTTAAATACATTATTCGAAAAGTTAACGTTTTATATTCAAACATTGTTAGTGAACATATTTGTACTTTGAGATATTAAGAGGTTTCTGCTATATCAGGTACGACTACACACCACCATCATGTTTCTCTTTGTCTATGAGGCATTACATATGATTCTCTAATACGTAATGATGCAATGGTTTTAGGTTTAACACACTACAACTAATTGAACTAGTAGGCATGAAGAAGTGCTACAAAGGAATATATTACAAATGAAAACGAATAATATTTCAACCAAGATAACAGAAAAATAAATTAAGGACACGAAGAAACATAATGTGTTGTTTGTCATGCTACCAGTACTGTTTTCGGATGCAAGCTAATTTGCAGGTGTAAATGCTAAGAAACGTTAATTGAGAAGATATACCTGACACGTTTCGATATTGAAATATTTTGGAAGTGTGTATTTTAATCATCTATGAAGACGAGTCGACACTGAATGTACGCCCAAGTAATTTCAGAAGCTCATAGGATATTAGTAGCACGTGAAAATTAATCACATGCTGCTGATAGCTCCATGCCTAATATGCAATTTTTCCCCATATAATACATGTTGATTTATAGCAGAAACAGACTCTCTATGTATACAAAGTAGAGCACGCTCTCTCACTGACAAATTGCATTAATAATGACATCGGATATAAAGAATATAAGAAATACATTTTCAATAATTATTATATTCGATATCTAAATATGAAGGGAAATAAATGCTTTAAAATGTTATATGTGCATACTGTATTGTTTCTTTCGATGAAATAACTCAATAATCTCAAAGAATGTAACTTATTCACCTGGAAATTCGAATTTGTTTTCGAATTCTTGTTTCAAGGAAATATTCCAGCAATTTAAAGGTTCTGACACGTTCAGCGAATTATAGATACGATTTATTACAAACAATTCTTCCGCTCCTTTAACCCGTTATTACAAAGCGTCTGTGACTTATGTGTCATTTTAATGGTGCAAGACACATTTTCCATTGATAAAATGATTGTTATAGAAGGTAACATCCAATGAGTTCTCTGTTCAAGAAAAATCACTTTTATATAATTATACAATTTGAAGAAAAAATGTGAAAGATACTTAAAGTAATTGCCGAAATAAATCGTGTAAACTGAAGAATAAACTGATTATTTGGATTCTTGTTTTTAGGTATAACAGAATAAAATGTACCAAAAATGAAAAGCAAACGCGTGTAAACGATGTAAGGTATTAACAATGATTTGTAACGGAACACAGGATTCATACACACATACATACATGATAATATACGATCATGTATACATGCCGGTAGTATTTATGAATGGGAAGTAATTTACATTGCAGGTACTCGGTTTTATGGTCGATCCATTGGTGTAAATATTAATACTGTTTTCTATAAGTAAGTTTTTACCGATACATTACTGGGATGTGCGAATTATTTAGCTGCATTAAATTAAGCTCGATTCAGCTATGTAACTTTATATGTCTCATATCCACAACTAGCCATTCAGATACTACAATGTATTTATCATTACAACGGAATCATAATCGCCGTAAATATATGCATTCATTAATTTGCGTGTAACGACAATGAACCACGACCCAAATCACATTTACATTTACTAAGAAATAATACTTCGGCAGACTTGTGGATGTTTTAAATGTGTACTGGATTT
>NC_068999.1:13560278-13560980 GCF_001194135.2 Octopus bimaculoides | reverse complement strand
ATATATATATATATATAAAGTTATCAGTATATGATTTCTCTCATGGAGGAGATTAGACGTTAAAAGGGATTTGGGTTTTTATTGTTCATGGGCGCTATACGAATTCATACAAATGGATCAGATACCCATACCAGAAAGCCGGAATTGACAAATTTGTACTCATCGTTAGCTTCGCTAAACGCTAAAAAAATCCCAAAAGACACGTTGGAAGTACATTGATTTTCTCTTAGTAATGATGCGTTTGTTGTTCTGTAATACATATTTACACGAAATTGAAAAATAAATAGTTGGGTGCAAATGCATGTGATATTAAAAAAAAACTTACATTTTCTCTATGATTTTCTATGTGTGTTCATTTGAAACTAATTTTTAGCCAAGTTATAGTAGTGTGAAAATTTGACGATTCCGATTTTCTATTATGTATATATGAGTCATTTGTATGCAACACTCTGTATAGCAACTTGAAAAAAGAAAAAGTAAACATAGAAAAACTATAATCCATTTTAACATCTAACCTCCTCCAATACATAAATATGAATGAATTTGTTGAACTGTGTTCCATAAGTTAAATTATATACTGATTACTTCTATATAAGTGTTTATACTTATACAAATTTACATCAGTAAATTCAATAGGAGAGTATGAAGAAGCAACGCTGGAAATACTCTAAAGGACGAACTCACATTCATCCATTAATATAT
>NC_068999.1:13554664-13559489 GCF_001194135.2 Octopus bimaculoides | reverse complement strand
ACGCGGATGCAAATGCACCAGCATCGTATGTTAAGTGATGTGTGTGTGTGGAGGGGGGAAGCACACACAAGCATCTCCCCCCCATATATATATATATACATATATATATATATATACATGTATGCGACGGTTTTTTGCAGTTTCCGTATACAAAATTCTCTCACAAGACTTTGGTCAGCCCGAGGCTATAGTAGAAGAGACTTGCCAAAGGTGCCACGCAGAAGTTTGAGCCTGGATCCATATTGCTGGGAATCTAGCTTCTTACCAGACAGCCACGTCTCCACCGTATTCAATATTTCATGCACGTGTGTGTGTGAAATAGAAAGCATTCAATGATTATGTGTTTTAACCAAAACAGAGACGTAGAAATATCGGTGGTAACAGATTATACTCCAACAGCGCATTTCCTATTATTGTAATGTAACTGCGACGGCCACTAAATTTCATTAATTGCTAAATAAATTGCATTCATTTCACAATGCACACAGCATTAATGTTAGTAGCGGCATTATATTTCCCGAATAATCATTGTGATTCAACTCGTGTTAATGCTGTACATATTACTCTCCTATGTATAGTTATAACTTTATCGGTAGTTATTACAGCAATGAGTATGATATTCTCTATACACTATTTTGTACAACATAGAATAATGTGTGGTGGACGCAACTATGCTGTCGAATAACTATTATTTACTAACAGAATGTCCAATGCAATTGATATCTTCTAATTATTTTGGTGGATACGCTGCAGATTCTGGTTGGCTAAATGCTATCGATATTTCAAAGATCAAATCTTGACATAGGTTGACACTATAATTGAATTAATAGAGCTTGACTCTGAGAAATATTGCACCTCTCTGCGCGCTATTTAGTGAATGATCGTCCGAGTACTGGAAACTGGACACTTCTTATTTGCATTCAATGGACGAAACGGTCATCCATGCATTACATACAAATATGTACTATAGTGGATGTGCATATGCCATGTCTGTCATTTCCATGTCAAACTAGCGAGCGTCTATCTTGTCGTGACTTCAAACGTATTTATATTTATCCTGCTAATTCTTAATCAAATATCGAAATATAATTACGGATCGTTCATTTTCTTATACTATATATTATATAACAGGGTTAGCGCTTCGCAATGTGTGATACTCTACGTATAAACCTTGTGAATTTCTGTTTTATACCTCTTCATAATCAAGAACTCTTAATTACAGTTCGCATTTGCTAGCATATCTTAAACTTAATCGGGTATATTTGATTGTACGTCAATGCAGGATAAGTTTAATAATTGATATAATTTTAATTACATGGAAAGTTACACAATGAATTATAAAATTTCCAATTCATGAATAACCGCTAATATACCCCTGCAATTCAAAGGAAAAGGTAATTATTACATTTTCGTTCGAGTTTCTAGAAATATCAGAAGATCACCCTTTCAACTACAAGGTAAAATGAAAGACAGCAAAGTACCACAATGAAAATAGGTATACAGTGTAGTCCCTGACATATACATACTCACAATCTGAACGCATTTTGCCAAAAGGACTTATAAACACTAATTTTCTCGAAAAGAGTAGCACATGTATCGATTTACGATTCATTATGAACGAACCTGCATGATTATATACTTACTACAATAGCTTTGAAAAGAATAGCCGTATGGTAAAATGCATAATTAATTATCTGAATATATTTAATTCAATGTCAGCCAATATTCGTTTCACTGTCGTTAATTTTACCTCAAGTCGAATGCATATACATATGATACCTTACTGGTATCTTACTCTGAAAAATGTAATTCCTCCAGTCTCATAATAAAATATACAGTTATAGAAAATATATATAATAAAAGTAGCATATAATGTATTGATGTAATATATAACCATAATACAATACTGGAATATAGTAGAGAAATATATGATATAAGTATATGACGTAGAACTTCATATACAATGGTATTCTTGATATACGTGGCAACATGTACTCACAGACACATGTATAATGGCAATTGATTTCCATAGCAAAAAACTACAATTACTTAGAAATATCCGGAATGCACCAATAGTTAATAGGTGAACGGTATGAGAACAAAGAATTTGATGTATATTATAAGACTGCCACTCGGCAAATAGTTTAAATATTAACAGAAGAGACCGTCTCAGAGATTTCAGTGGTACATCGTATCTCGAATTCCTTTATTTCAATATTCTCATATGTTATGCCCACTAAAAACCGTTTCGATACAACCCAAGCGGGGATCATAAATAAATCCGCAATACTGACTTCGACATTGGACGTTATATAAAGTAAATTCTGCATCTCATTTTCATTGTAGATCATGATTAAAAAAACAGTTTCATCATGAGAGTGCTCTGTATTATTTCTGTTCTTTGTTTCAAAATTTAATTAGAAATCTATTCAAATTGTGTCCGAAAAGTGTGAACCGGCCCTAACAATTACATCGCAAAGTAAACGAATATAATCTCGGTGTCTTCATGTCCCCGTAAATTAGCGCTTCGGGAAAATAGACCGATAGAGTAATTAGTAGGCTTACAAATAACAAGTTGAGCAGTGGATTTATTCGACTAAAATGCGGTGCTCCATCATGGCTGCAGTCAAACGGCTGAAACAAGTAAAATAGTAAAAGAGTAAAAGTGTATTAATGCATATATGTATGTATATACTGTGTCTGAAACGTATGTGCAAATATTTCTGTGTAGTGCGCGAATTGCAAAAAATGACAGAGAGAACGAGAGAGAGGTAGAGATAGAGAGAGAAATAGAGAGAGAGAGATTAAATCATAATAATTGTTGTTCAGATCTATGAAGCATCACGATGAAAAACTCCATTTACATTTGCTTCATACTGTGGTACTTACCATTGATCTTATTAAGCGGCTTTTGACGAATGTGTCTTTTAACCACTTAAATTATTGATGAAACTATCAAAACTATGACGATTGCGTGTTATTTTCCAAAGTATATAAATTTGTATATTTGTATATTATGCTCTGTGAGTTATAATTGTAAGATGTTACAAACGTTTAAGTGGTAATTGCTATTTCAATAAACAGAGCTAAACCGTAAAGGCCACCTTATTAACCTGATCAATAATGTTACCTTCATTTTTGCTTTTTTTGTCCTGTTTACTAATATAGGAGATAATGTTTAAAAGGGTAAAACTATCAAAAGGCGTTCTATCCTTTATTCAAATACGGTGCACCACAGAGAACTGAATATAATCTAGTGCACATGAAGCCTATTGAGACTGGAATATGTGATTGAACGCATTGCTGAATGTTATGATGAACAGGTCGATTGACGTCTACAAGTTATATTTGTATTTCTTAGTTTAATAATGTGTTTTGTTATTGTGTATCTCGCATGATACGTTGTAGGTGGAATCCGATGCTGCTACTGAATAATATCAGAATATTACGGATTATACGTCAGGATTATTATTTCGCCAAAGGAAATATGTTCCGACCTGAGAAATACATTTATAATCTAAAGATAGTACTTTTTGATATTGGTCTCTATAAATCCGCATGAATACATATAACATAGTAATAAAACCGCGACGTACGGAAATAGTAACCGTATTAATGTGAGTTTAATTACATAGCACATTAAGGTAAAACTCACTTGAAATATATACAGAGAGGGAACGATCTTTCTAAATGTAAACAGTGAAGTTCAAAAAGTTTTCATCACCTCCAACAGAAATAAATATAAATATGCGATATAATTCCATAATGTTTCGATTGAAAATGTTGCAGTTACGTGAACCTTTCATGTGCCATTGCAGTCATTACAGTGTCAACCTACTAATATCTAACGATTATCTCATCTCAAGGCATTACATATTCGGTAACTGAAATCTATTGTAGAATGTACCGTATATTCGGATTGAACTACTTTTACTAAATGTAACAACCGGACAAATTTAATCCTTCAGCCATGCTCAGTATCATGTTTTTTATACTAATAAACACTGGCAGTGCATATATCAATTGTGCATCTAAAGGTATTGTCCTTCCATCCTGAAATGTTGTACTTCAGCTATTCAGTATGTATCGACGTTATAGAAATGTATACTTAGGTCAAGACGTTCATGCAGTGGCAAACTCCTATCAGACTACGGAATATATTAGTCCATTTGGGAATAAACTGTAAATTGGTTCGAAATGAACTAGAAACACACACATTTTCGTGCACAGACGTACGTATTATCTGACGACAAGCCATTGATGTTATCAGATTCATCAATGTATTGTAATAATACCGTCTTATCTTCAACTCCGTTCTCTACCTTCAACATATGAATATACTACGATTCCTTGTTCTAGCTTTAATTTTATTTGGTAAATGAAAATAAACGATTTATATTAAATTACGATGCACGCTATTGTATATTGGTAAACTATCACTGAAGGTCTCTAACGAATTAATTAAATTGATACTAATATTGGACAAATTTCAAATAATTCTTATATTACCGCCTACAAATAGAGGAAGGTGTTAACCTATTTTGAATTACACTAGTCCACTACCAGTTTTCTATGATATAAGGGATAATAATCCTCAGAGTGACACTTTTAAACAGCACGCTTATCGTCAATAGCTATGAAAGTCATCTTCTCAGTCACATGATTGCCAGGTTTTTGCAGTGTCAGAAAATTTATCCAAATATTTATTACTCGTGACAAGGGAGGCAAATCCTTAATTTGGGGTGGGTTAAATAAACGTACAAAAACTTATAAGCTAAAGTGTGTGTATAAATATGTATGTATATATATATATATATATATATAT
>NC_068999.1:13551059-13554493 GCF_001194135.2 Octopus bimaculoides | reverse complement strand
CCGTTTGGTTGCAGGTGGCTGCGCCGGGTGATAATCAATATTCCCGCGCATCAGGCACAGAAATGAACTGTAGAAATACGTGCCTCATAAAGCGTTTGTATTACTAGACACCATATATGATTATCTTTCTACAGCAAAGACTCAGCTCACGATTGTTCATAAGAATTTGATATGCCGAAACAGTCTTTAACTGAAAACCATCACACGATATTAGCAATCTCAGCAGTGAAATGCATTTATTTCAAATGAAAATGAACCGGGGAGGCTTCACTCTGGTCAGGCTGGAATTCCACACTGGCTTGGATCATAAAGGCATTTGGTCGAATAGAATATGTAACTGAAGAACATAGACTAGAATCTAGGCCGAAAATATATTCTGTTCTGCGCTTTCTTTATCCTCCGCGGTTATTGCATTAGTTGAACCATATAACTGGATATAACACAAGACGGCTGTTGGTTGGTGCCTATCTATAATTTCATCTGTTTGGTTGATGTTGCATGGGTAGCTTCTTTGTGATAAATTTCTGACCGACAATCTCTTCAAAACTCATAATACAACCCCTACTTCTCAATGTTCTTATGCGTCATAGCTGTTCGTATGCAAGTGACATACTGCAAGCAAGTGAACGTGTTCTGTCATACATTTCCTTTGCTTTGACTGTATATTACTTTGGAATGTTAGCGACCACTTCGAAATCTCTGTTATTTGTAGACCAATACAGTTAAATTATAATATGTTGAACATTTAACCAGCCAGGAAAACAGAAGAGAGTGATTCATATATTTCTCTAATATATTCAAGAATATGTGTATAATGCGAACAAACATGTAAGCTTGCAAACGTTAATCGTGTTAAATATATTTCACAAGAAGTTGCACCTGCCCAGGAACATGCCAACTCACGTATTCAATGAAACATTTATTAGCTAAGAGACAGGTCACTAGATTACATATACAATGTCTGACGTTTCCTTGACGGCGAATGTATTAATAGTTACAGATTATAGCGATAGCAATACAAATTAATATGATAATGAACACAAAGTACCTATAAAGGGAAATATTCATAGCACTCAGAAATTTGCATTTACAGGATTTGTTACTAGTGACAATATATTCCCAGATAACGTCAATTTACGTTGGATATCTCTATGAAATGTTTTTAAAAATATATCTCAATATCATTTTAAGACACTAATGTTTACCTGGATTTTCAAACCGATACGAGGTGTTGACGCTGATAGCAAAAAAAAAAAATCTTTCTAAATTCGGCATTAGGTCAACATGAGGAAATCAATCACATGTTCAACTGTAACTAGTTTTATCGATGGAAAATATGAAAAACAAAGTCATAATTGCCGGAATTAGGAATAGAACATAAGCGCCGGACGAAATAGTTTATTGTTTTACTTTTCTTTTGTTTTTGCGCTAATGATGCTTCCACTCAACGTCTAAAAACAATAATGATGATTAAGTCAAAGGGTCTAACATATTTTCCGGATAAAATAATATACTAATGCATAGGCGAACCATTACGTAATATAAGAAAAAGATTGAGCAATTGATGTATAAGATATACTTTGGCTTATAAAAGAAATATCTTATTGATACATTAACTTAAAATTATAATGATGATATGCCATTTTAAAAAGCTAATGGGCACGGAAGCATCTGAATGTTTTTGTGTTATAGAAAACTTTCTGAAATAGCGCAAAATCACAGCTGGGTATAGTTAAAAATAATTTTCATTTTTGCTAATGACGGCGGCCTATCCCATTTCATTTTTCTTACATATTGCCCAAGCATGTGTATAGAGATTCCTTTATAAGCTATTCTTAGTCAATGGAATTAGAAGTTAGAGATCCGATTCAAATTGCTTGTTCCACCACTCTTTTCCATGGCCTTTTTCTTTTCATGTGTACTTTCTAACATTTTCATTTCGAGAATTAATTCCCTTCCGCGGTGATCATGTCTCTTCTTCTTTACTATTTACTGTTAATTAGTCATATGATTTATGGGTCTACCGGGCATACTTGCAAGTAAAATTGAAGTCGTTGTTAAGTAGTCCGTTAGACTGCACTTTCTAGTGGCTTCTATTAACACTAGTGTTTTTGCTGATTTATACGACATTTTTTCAATTGGTATCTATTCAGAAAATCAGCAAACTTCAAGTGGATTCTGCAAGCATATATAGGCGTTGTGATATCCATGTAGGACCATGAAACTGTGGTTTTTCCTTCAACATGGCACATCTATATATATATATATATATATATATATATATATATATATATATATATATATATATATATATCGCGAATTGTCATGAGCGATATACATTTCTTAATCGTAATGGGGATTATGTAACAACAGCAGCCCTATGCCATGTTGTGTGTTTATATATATATATATATATATGTTGTTACATAATCCCCATTACGATTAAGAAATTTATATCGCTCATGACAATTCGCGAGCAGGTTCTTCTTTTAGCCTATTTTGGAACACTTCTTTGAGAGCTACAACAAGTAAGTTACATAAATTCTGTTTGGTGGCTTCGCAAATATTACGGTACAAGTTATAAAGCATTTATGTAATTGTGGTTCTTTAACGCTGCACCATTGAATTTAAATACTGTGAATTACAATGTATATATAATATAGGTCATTTCACACACAAATGAATGTTGTCTCAGAATTATCTCTTAGGAGTAAAACGAATTAGAAAGTATGAAACAAAAAATAGCAACGTTTTCAAGATTTGAAAGTTGATTGATAGTTCCCAGGTTGAAGTGGTATTAGAATTTCCTCCTCCTTGTAGGATCAGGAGTGATTTATACTTACAAATATAAATTATAAGCTGCTAAGACAAGGCATTTGGTCCGAAAAAGGTTAGTCTCACCACTACATAACCTTTCATTTTTATTATTTTTCGTACTCGAAATAAATGGAAGGCAAGTCTGACTTGATCGTCATTTAAGAACGGTGTGCAGAATGTCTGAACAAACAGCGCGAAACACACAAAACGATGTCCTGACGCCTCTTACACTTCAAAACCGTAAAAGGTTAGAAATCATACTTACAATTCGTGTAACAAGCATATGCTTCTTATATTTTCCGAATCTTGTTACATTATAAGTTAACGAGGTGCATATATATATTCGTTCGTAATACAGTCTTACCTTTCTGGAGTTTATTCGCTCCAAAATATATAACTTCACAATCTATAAAAAATATATCGATCGCAAAAATAAGGAATATTGCAATTTTTATATTATTTCCTTCCTTAAGCGAGACTTACGCGCCCGCACTACCGTCCTAGTGTGTATGTATGTATATGCATTTCTGTTATTGCCACAAAACAAAGAAAGTGTATGAATATGTGTGGATGTATGTGTGTGTTGGTGCGTTCGTGTGTGCGCGTGTGCCCGTGTG
>NC_068999.1:13547938-13550602 GCF_001194135.2 Octopus bimaculoides | reverse complement strand
ATATATATATATATATATATACATATATAGCTTTTATTTGCATCCTGCCAAGTTATACACAATTCACTTTAAGCCTGGCTCTATCCCTCAAGCATGAATACGCATTTTCAGGTTAAATGCCACAAGCAAATTCTTAATGACACAACTATTCTGTAAATAACCATGCTTTTTGTCTTCCAGTTAAAAGACATATCCCCTTGCGTCCTAGATCTCTTTCTCAAAGATATAACTGAACGCAAAATGTATTTGAATAACTTTACTATTGGAATATCAAATTGTATTGAGTAAAAATTGATAATTCAAATAGTGATAATTATGATGATGATGATGATGATGATGATGCGGAGGAGGGAGAGGAGGTCGTGGAGGATGACGATGATGATAATAATAATAGTAATTATCATTTTTAGAATCACTATTTTTATTATTATTATCATTATTATTATTATTATTGTTGTTGTTGAAATTATTATTATTATTATCATCATCATCATCATCATTATTATTATCATTAAGATTAGTTTGTTGTTGTTGCTGTAGCTTTTGTTCTTATTATTATATCGTTATTGCATTAACGAACTCATTGAGAGAAAAAATTAAATCCGAGGTCATCGCCGGACAGGAGTTATCAAAAGCACCCCACTCAACTCCTAGTAAAATGATAAACAATTTTTTTTTTTTAATGTAAGTCGTCTTAAGAAGCTGAAGTAGTTCTTTCATATATAAGACACGTGCGGGTAAATATAAGCAACAAGTAAAGCTGATATATCCCTGGGCAACATAGGAAACAGCACGTAAAAAAGACAATCATTCTATAAAAAAACAGCTGTGTAAAACTATTAATCATATATATATATATGTTCATTTCTATAAATATAGACGCTTCCGTTTCTACTTTACTGTTTTTTGCATATACATAAACACATGTAATGTTTATGTTGTTCACACACAAATACATACAAGAGTGGACACATAAAGAAAAAAAGAAAAAAAACATATACCGTTTAAGCAACTTTAAAGGGAAAAAAAATATGAATAATAAATAAGTGATGTAACACGCTTCATTCTCACAGAGAAGAAGGAGCAAATATGCTTGGTAAAATAGCTATCTAAAGAAAAAGAAAAGAATTTCGATTTGTGAGTCTCAAGCAATTCGGAGACAGCGTTCTGTCAAAAAGTTAACACTGACAGACAATTAACCTCGTAAAATCAATACCTGAATGAAAAACACAACCAGACTTTTTAGAGACTGGATTTACAAATGTTGTAAAGGAAATGTAAAACAAGATAACTGCGGATACGAAAAACATTGAAATACACATAATAAAAGTGGTTGTTCCAATGGAAGATATTAGCTAAATTATATGCAACATGCACACATCAACATAAGATACCGGATTTGTGAGAAACTTCCGAAATTATACTTCTTTATAAAAATGAGATACCAAGATCTAAACTATTATAGAATAATCAGCCTTGTCACATTTATACAAGCCCTTTAAAAAAAATCATAACACAATTAATTGAGATGAGAACACTCAAAGCAAAATAGACTCGCTTCAGGACAAACTATAGCACTCTACACTGCATACGTGCTACAAACTAAACTTACAACATACCATTGTGTTAAACATTTCTGTATTTTGAGAAATCTTGATTTCTTGGAAATTTATGATATACTGAGAGCAGTAGAGGAAAGAGAATTGAAGATGACTACGTCGTTACGGAATTTGTACAACGGCTGTAGAACTGCAAAAACGATAATCCAGAAAACTATTGATGCAAAATTTGGTAAAGTAGTCGACGATGCACCATATCAACCAAATTATTCACAGTTGTATTTAAAAATAATTGAAACATATATATTGACCATATAAAGAAACAAATATAAACGGATGCATTCCAAATCGTCTCAAATTCACTGAAAATTCTATACTGATTTTCGCTAACATTAAAGAATCAACGGAAATACACATAGAACCAATACAAGGAATCAAAACATGTGGATTCAGATTTGAACTTGGTTTATATATCTCTCCTTAATGCACTCTGCATGTTTATATAATCCCCAACCATCACCTCGCAGCTGTAAATGTAGTAACGCATGAGGAAAACCAATATATCTCACCTAGACAAATAATATTCATATAGGGATAAAAGTTAGGTCAAAATAATTGAACAACATTAACATCAAGATGGGGAGCCTGTACTAAATTGCTTCACATTGTGAGGAGTAATTTGCCCATGTGCTAAGAAGAAACTTGCGATGCCCACCATTATGTATGCATCAGATACATGAACTACAAACAAGTGCACTGAAATTAGAATAAGACCCATGCGGAAAGGAGAGTGCGTAAGATGGATAGTTATTATATAACGCCAGTAACAACGGCGATTAGTATGTGTTCCATCCGACGGGTTTTATCATAGGGTGTCGTAAATAAAATAACTGCCAACATTCCTGAAACCACTACAATTTCTCAGACGTCATATAGGTTTCTAGCTTGTATAATTACCTCTTGTTCAATTATGTAATACTACTGAGGTTCTTGGTGGAATTCAAGAGCTGCTTGGAGTAATACTCATCTATATAGCTATATATAACTGTTTATCTAATTTAATACACTCTATCCAATTCTATTGTCACACTCTCTCTCTCACTTT
>NC_068999.1:13541763-13547420 GCF_001194135.2 Octopus bimaculoides | reverse complement strand
ATAATAATATTAATAATAATAATAATAATAATACTAATAATAATAATAATAATAATAATTATGATGATAATAATTATAATAATAATAATAATAATAATAATAATAATAACGATAATAATGATAATGATAATAATAATAATAATAATAATAATAATAATAATAATAATAATAATAATAATAATACTAATAATAATAATAATAATAATAATAATACTAATAATAATAATAATAATAATAATAATAATAATAATAATAATAATAATAATAATAATAATAATAATGACGAAGAAACAGTAATAATTGTAAGAAAATGTCAATAATATCCATGATAATAGTAATGACAGTAATAGAGACGTTCAAAATCTGACATCACGTCTGTCCATTTGTTTACACTTCCTTCATTTCAGTTTTCATATTTGGATAATTGTGTTGCCAAGAACACAAATGTTCGCAGCTATTAAAGTATTGTAAACTTGGCTTTTAAGCTGCCAATCAAAATTATCAATTGCACACAGTAAATATTTTTGAATAACACTAGTTATGAAATGCGCAGATACACACGCAGCGTTACTACAAATATAGAATCCTTAAAAAATAAGAAATATGCACAAACATTCGCACACTTAGATGCATACACTCCTACCAACAGTTCAAGCGCAAACAAACACTCTCTCACACACACATACGTAACTATAAATACATGTATGTGTATATATATATATATATATATATATATATATATATATATATATATATATATATATACTCGACACACAAAATGAAATAAATATCTCAGCGCAAGTGTGTAAATTCTCGAATATTTTCAATGAGATAGTACACGATATATCTCTTCACAACACAGGTCAAGACCTGGGCATCCTTCAAGTGAACACAAGCAAAATACCTCGGAAACAATATGGCATATATTCACCTCTGCTATCTCAGTCTTTGCTGCAGCAACTATTTCCGGATTATACCCACAATGATTACTCTACACGGATACTTACTACTGGAATGAAACAAACACTCCAAGTACTGTTCTCTCTTTCTTTCTTTTTTCAGCACATCACACTCACTATCACTTCATACTAAAACTCTCCGCCTATGGATATAATGATCGATTCCTTTACTATTTCTGTCTCCGATGAAGGGAAGTACTGGGTCTTCCCAGAAACAGCTGCAAGTCTCTATCCATAAAATATATTTCCAACCTTACCATTGCTCTCTTTATCCTTTTATATATGTATATATGCACACGCTAATACACGACTTATAATCCTCAATCCTGTTCATACAACGACTGGGGCAAAACTAGTCGGTATACAACACTTACTCGGTATTACCTGTATCCTTTTGGGTTTAGTTAAATCCAATACCCTCCTCAACCTTATATATATATATATGTAAGTATGTATTTGAAAATAATTATTGTGCTAAGATTGATAATAATGGCAGCTTTCATATAGCCATGGGATCTGCAGATTGTTACCACTTTACAGTATTAGCTGGTATCTATATAGCTGTTATATTAGGACTTGATTCTCTTGAAATTGCGGGAGGTTTATATAGGGACGATGCCCTGTTTGCCATTCCATTACTAACCTACCTAATAGAAAACTGGAACTAAGAAGAACTTTTTTAAATTGTTTTAAAATTCAGGTTCATTATAACGATCGAAAATGAACATGAATCGGTTAAAATCCTCGGTGTTAATCTTAATCTCATTAGTGGCAAATGAGTGTTTTATATTATATGCCTAACTCCAATGTTACGCATATGGATGTCAAACGTAACCGTCCCTGTTCTGTAAAGAATTTTTGGGTGTAAAATATCTCTAAAAGAATTTGTTATCTATCGTCTAATAAAGCTATTTTTGTCAAAAATTTCCACTTCTCTAGTGTGGCACTCCGTAAAACCAGGTATATTAAAAAATAGAAGTATTATCCTAAATATATGAATCATCATCTCTAATAACATCAATGTATCTTACATTATTAGTAAAGATTTTAAACAAACTGCCAGGAATAGGAATAAGGTTATGGTAGGTAACGTTAAATGATAAGCGAATATGATATTCAAAACACGATAACCAATTTATTCCATCGTTCTTCTAATTATCCAAGCACGATTATGAACATGCATAATAGAGTATTAAAAAACAAAACCCGTATATATTTCACAAGGTTCAAAAATTAGAAAATTATTATGCATCTCCTGATAGGAAAGATATTATTCGGTTTATAATTCCTTTCACAAAGCAAATTAAGAATAATTTGTTCGGGGCATTATACAAATATTTCTCTAAACAGTATACAAAGAAAAATAGATATCATGATATTATGAAGTATAAATGTCTTAAAGTTGTCTTTTCTCTATCACATAACTTTATTATATCTTCAATTAACGAAAACAAAATTATTGAATTTTAATTATAACCGTAGGAAATGCAACAAATGTAACGCATTTCTCTATCAAATAGCTTGTCTCCGATTATTTCTTCAATTGACGAGAGAATCATTATCTAATTTGTATACTAATTCGATATGTTAATTTGATATGTCCCATGATGACGACGTATTTCGTCGTCTCTACGGGACTCGTCCGAACGGCGTATCTTAGCCGACCATTATTCATTATTTATTACACAGTCCATGACGCAGTGGGGGATGGCAGAAGGACAGACAGAACACCACATTGGGGACAAAGAGCATAAAATAGTATGAATGAGAGTGTATAGTATTTACATGAGCATGTAATGGTTGTTTGAAATCCACTCTGAAGCAGTATCATTTAGCTGTTTTAATACACAGTTTTATATCCTTTCTTTCTCCTTTCTCCCTTTTATTATCAAGTGTGTAATCGTTAAAAAATTTGAAAACTTACTCACGCTTTACCATTTAATATATTGTAAGAAGTCATCGCAATCCATAACCGGCGTTATATCACCAAGCTCCTCCGTCACATCCATTAAGTTCATTTCGCATCCAAACCACCTCCTCAATCTCTCACAACTCTCCCTGTCTACCACTATGGCTTTTGCACGCTCTGGGCAACGGTACGTTCGCAGACCAACTCCTATCACTGATTCAAATTTGGCGAATTCCTCTCCACATATGATCGCCTTATATATGCTACAATATGCCATATGTTCCTTCCGAGTTCCCGACTGTTCGTTCGTGCGGTGGAACTGGGCTCTCTGTGATGGCCTCCCTATCTTTCTCCTTCGCTGCTGAGGCTGTTGGAGGTTCATGTAGTAAAACATGTGTACCTTATGCTCTGTCTCCGTTCCTATTGGGCTCTTCAGAGGTGAGTCCACTTGTTTTCTGATCTTTCCCTTGGTAACCTCAGCTGATGTCTCCTCCACCTCCATCACAAACCTTCACCTTCAAGTTACGCCACCTCGGCATATTACTTATCTACCACGGATAGTCATGGACGATAACATTTTGCCAAAATCTCCAAGGTAATGCGAGAAATCGATGGGTTTTTCAAATGTGTTTCTTTTTCTCCCTAAAAAACTGCAGTTTTAAACTGATTCTCTTCCTTTGATCTCTGCAGTTTTCAAGCTATTCACTCCCTTTTCTCTCTCTCCTTCTCTAATTAACTCACGTTCACATATACAGATATCTGCTTCTTTCACTCACCAAATCTCTCTCTCTCTCTCTCAGCGTCTTTGTGTGTCTGTCTCTGTCTCTCTCTCTCTCTCTCTCTCTCTCTCTCTCTCTCTCTCTCTCTCTCTCTCTCTCTCTCCCTCTCTCTCTCTGAAAATCGGCTGCAATATATTTCATTTTTGTCGGGCGTAAATATATTTGTCCTCACTTTATTTGTACGCTCTCCTTACGTATTTCTAATTTTCTGCTCGACGTCTATTTAAATACAATATTTACATCCCCCCCTATCGAAAGCCGTTTTGTAATATCTCTTCACTTTTATTCTTTCAATTTTGCGTGTTTCTTAGCGTGTTCGATGCGTACAAGTTAGTAAAGGAGGTTTCAAACTACTACGACGACAATATCACATATATGAACGTGCATGTGTCTTTGAGCCTATGTGTGTGGGTGCATGAGTGTATATGTCCCTATGTGTGTGTGTTTCCGCCTAAGGTACATTATTAAACATACACACACATCTACACAAATGTATACACAGGTGACGACTATCATGCGTGTATGTATGAGTGTACGTGTCTCTCTTACTCTATGTAAGTGTCTGTATCGTCACATTTTTATATGAATGTGTATGTTGTCTGAGTGTGTGTGTATTTGTGTGCCTGTTACCTACCTTATTAAGCCCACACATGCAGCTAAACAAACACTTGACAAAAGCCAAATACGTGACAGGTCCAATTTATGTAAAAATACACATCCGCTGTTCAATTAACCGTCCATAATTATCGCAGCAGTTGCAAGTGTGCAAGATATTTGCAATATGGTTATATTTCTTTACTTTACACTGCATACAAAAATATAGACATGCTATATACATACAATTACTTACAAAAATAGAGATTAATGTATATTGTTTTCTATGCACATGATGGTTTGTGTAAAATATTTTTAAAATATATGCCACCAAAGGAAGAACATAATCTCTCTAGAAATATGGGTTACAGCTCAGAGTCAGAGATTTGCATATCAGTTGCTTGACCTTAAATTGTTGAGCTTTCTCGGATTTCTCTTGCGTCTCGTGTTTCTCCTGCGCTTCAATGTAGATTGTAGCAAAGTTGCAAATGCCAGAAGCAACATGAATTAGAGATTGATCGCATTAAACAATCAGTAGGGGATACAAAGAACGAAGTTGGAGCTAAAGAAGTACAGACCGGATAAAAATGCAGTAATGATAGAAATACTGAATGTAGCTGATAAGCAATGTGAAATACGTATTTCTTTATTGCCCACTAGAGGCTAAACATAGAGGGGACAAACTAGGACAGACAAAGGGATTAAGTCGATTATATCGACCCCAGTGCTTAAATGGTACTTAATTTATCGATATGACTGTCTCAATCAGCATAAACGTATCTGCAAAGTCCTACCAAACACTGTGCGAGTGTAAAGCTGTTGAAACAGAAATTGGCAAAATGTGAAAAGCCTAAATCAATACCTGTTTTCAAAGGTGCCCTAGGAATGATAGCAAAAGGGGTTGATTGCTACCTAGCGTAAATACCGTGAAATTCCAAAATAGCAGAAATTCTAAAATTAGTGCTCATGGGAACTGCATTTATCCTACGTAAAATACTGTCTATGTAATCTCAAATTTTTAGACATACTCGTAATTTTCTTATGATTTCTTAAATATTCTCTAGAAGAATACTTTGTACAAAACCAAATATGGCACTCTAGTCATAGCTCCAACATGAACATATAACTTGTCGTCTCTTGAGGTCTCTTTTATGAGATTTGGAGTCACCTTATACAAATGCAAACCAAAAGTCAAACCTATAATAATGATAATTGCTCTTATCATGTTTGTTGATATTGTTCTCAGAAATATTCTCAGCAGTTGCCTTGCATTAAGTTAATCTTCTCAGAATCATAAGCAAATGGCATTTCTGAATATACATGTGAATATATGGGTGTTTCCTCCAAAATCAAATTAGAGTCCACGGTTTTCACGCAAGTTTGTAAAATTGTTTTATTAATACTTAGAAGTATTTC
>NC_068999.1:13534263-13536763 GCF_001194135.2 Octopus bimaculoides | reverse complement strand
TCATTATAAACATTGTTTCGTTCTTATTAAAATACTTGAAATACTTGTCAGTTCATCTCATAAAAGAAACATTTTTTCTCTAATATCATGTTGAACGGATTGCTAGTTAACTTAGGGAAATGCATAATTATTTCTTAATGGTCTTGATATGAAATTGTGCCAAGTGCATCATATTCTGAATACCGATGAAAAATGAACATAACATGACGGAGAAAATATAGAGAAACCGAAGAATAATTATAAAACAATAGTGTTACATCGTTAAAATTCGACTAGACTATGGAAACGACAACATTTATAGTAGCAATATAAACAACAAAAACCTAATGATATACGAAACAACATTAATAACTACGATGGCGATATCAAGTACAGCAGCAACAATACGCATCGATGTTATATTGATTATGATTTTAACGAACATTTCCCATCCAACCTCACCACAATATTGATCTTCGTTTATAACACTTTCGATTTATAACACTTTGAATACAATCTTAATATTATTATAGACTTCCTTACTTTCAAACAAAAATTGAAGCAGACATTGCTTGTAAATGGCGTTGGGAAGAATTGGAGAAGTAGTGAGTGGTTTATAGTATTTGTTGATATGGCTTTCTTCATTTTGTTTAATTTTTCAATCATTTTACTTTTATATTTGATTTTGTTTTCTTTTATATTTGTTTATGCTGTACTGCTGTTTTCGTATGTTCTGTTTTAGAAATCAGAAACGTGGTTCAATATTGATTAAATATAATGCGCAAAGAAAGCATTTTAAACTAATGTCAAGTCCGTTTGAACAGGCAGACATTTTATCTATGATTTTTAATTGATGGTACAAGCGCAACGGGTCAGGGAGTCGAGGGACCATTAGGAAAGAGAGAGAAAAACATACGACGCAAGAACAAAAAAATAACATTAAATTCTTCACTGATGCATTGTTTTAAGTTACTGACGAGTAACCATAACCAAATTTAGATGATGAATTAATAAATGTCACGGTATTATGATATATTTATATTTTTACATTATTAGACAATAGCAATTTATATGGCATTGTTCATTCATTATTTTCAAATGAAATGATGAATATATTTTCCCGGAATATATTTACTACTACCAAATTTCAGTAATGTTACATAGATGTGAATGAAGAGAGGAAATACTGAAACACCTCAACTTCATTTCATACTATACTATTGATTTCGAATAACAATAATAATAATAATAATAATAATAATAATAATAATAATAATAAGAAGAAGAAGAAGAAGAAGAAGAAGAAGAAGAAGAAGAAGAAGAAGAAGAAGAAGAAGAAGAAGAAGAAGAAGAAGAAGAAGAAGAAGAAGAAGGAGAAGAAGAAGAAGAAGAAGAAGAAGAAGAAGAAGAAGGAGAGGAGGAAGAAGAAGAAGAAGAAGAAGAAGAAGAAGAAGAAGAAGAAGAAGAAGACGAAGAAGAAGCCGAAGAAGAAGAGGAGAAAGACGAAGAAGAAGAAGAAGAAGACGAAGAAGAAGAGGCGGAAGAAGAAGACGAAGAAGAAGAAGAACAACAACAACAACAGCAACAACAACAACAACACAAACATAGAAAATGATGATGTTAATGATGATGATGATGATGATGACGATGACGATGTGGTGGTGGTGGTCGTCGTTGTCGTTCTCGTCGTGACGAAGATGATGATGATGATGGTGATGTTAAGGCTGATGATGATGCTGATAGCTGTTTCCTTAATGATGTACGGCGCGGATGTTAGGTGGACAAGGAACAAGCTTTTAAAAATGGACAGGAATACTATAAACCTGATGACAATTAACAAGGGACTAGACCGCAAAAAGCGATAGTAACACACTGCATGTGCATGGAAAGAGAGGTGGAAGAGATCTCATAGAATGCATGATCTATGTTTGTCAACAGGAAGAACAATCTGCGATTGTACATCAACCAGCCGAGTGAATCTTAACAATATATCGAAAATGTGGCGTGCCTTCTGTGCTGCACGGAATTTTGTCAGTGAACAGGTCGCGGTCTCAATGCGACGAAAATATATTGGCAAATTAAATTTCAATGTTGAAGTGAATCTACCGGAGTTTGTGTGTTTCTTAAATGGCTTATAAACACCTTCGACTCTGCAATTGTTTTCGTTCCAGCACACGATCTCAGATCAGGTCGCAAGTACATCTCCGTAATAATAATAATAATACTAATACTAATAATAATAATAATAATAATAATAATAATAATAATAATAATAATAGAAAATGAATAACAGAATAAGCGAAATTAACTTTTGAACTTTCAGACACGCCGCTAAACAAAAGCATTATCAGACTTTAAACAAAAGGAGCTATATACATAGATTAGCTACACGGAGACATAACTCTTTTAGCAAAACAAGACATAATTACAAGTTTCGAATTGTGATTGTGTGCAACAAAAAAATCCGGATTGAATAAAACTATGGATGCTTATCAACGAAGTGGCCTAAGATTAAGAGTGC
>NC_068999.1:13529352-13534056 GCF_001194135.2 Octopus bimaculoides | reverse complement strand
TATATATATATATATATATATATGTGTGTGTGTGTGTGTGTGTGTGTGTGTGTGTGTGTGTGTGTGTGTTGACATGTGTATGTATGTGTAGTTAATCAGATGATATCAGCACACCTACGATGGAATAAACTGGGAAAAGAAGAAACAAACATGTGATTCTTGGTGATGCTGATGCAATAACAAACGCACATACGGCATTAACTTAATTAACAAAGACTAGTGGAAGTAGCTAATACTATTAATCGAACTCAGTGAATAACATAATTGGGGGTAGAAGATTTCGCAAGGCAATTAAAATAAGAGATAGAAAACATAAACTGCACAAACCAGGATGAAGCAAGTTGATTAAGTGATATAGTTGAGGCCAAGCAATAGCTTACAAGAAGGAATGATAAAACAATGAATCGGAAAGGGAACCCTAACACCAGCAATGTAAATAAGTAAGATGTGAAGATCTTAGGTCAATTGAAGAAATAAATGATTAAAGAGGGAAAAAAATGTTAAGCTCATTAAAAAGTGAAAATAGAAAGAAGATGTACTATATTACTAAGAAATTAGATTCTCTTATCTGTATGATTGATAATAAAAATATAGGGAACACTAACATATTCAACTACGTAAGAGAGGTAGTTGTTACTAGAAAACTAAGTACTACTTCAAGACTAGGAAAGAACAGATGGAAAGCAGAAGATAAAGTGAAGATTTCAGACAAGGTACGAGTACAATTCAGGCCTGGAATACGACAAGTTAGGAAAGGTAAGAGTAGAATATATTAAGAACATTTCTTAGTCGAAAACAAATGATTAGGGGGAATCATGTAAGAGCTGCAAAAGCGTATCTTTGCAAAGCACGTAAGTTTTCCGGATATCCTAAATGAACATCTAAGGATCACCAGAAAAAGAAAAAAATTGCGTGAAGTAGTTTCAACAAGATTTTATAGTTAGATAAGTAGTAAATACGTTAGATAAAGATGAGAGGCCTAATTCTGATCAGGCACAAGTAGGAAGTCCTGGTGCGATATTTAGGGTAAGCCACTTAAGCATAATGAAGATGCAGCATGCTTAAAGAAGTTGAGGGTAGAGCTAGTTAGTGAGAAGCAGCCTCATCTAAGATTAATAAGTCTATTAGTAAGTCAAGTTTTAGGAAATATGCAGGATTGGAAAGGCCTAGGAGCAGAATTGCTTCAAAGATTCTGGTTAAAGGAAGTTAGTAGTAGCTTAAATGAGAGACTCAAAATTGCCTAAATGGGGGACTTGTACCCAATTCGATGACGAAATATCTGTATGGAAGTAAGAATCTTGCATTATGTAGCGCTGTGAAACAACTTATTTCATCGGAAACTATACTAATTTAAGCATTTTCCCAGTTATGTTCTACTAACAATTCTTGTGAGAAAGAAATAAAACAACATCATAAAACAACCGTTAACAATGATTTTCTTTTTTGTTCTTTTTATACAAGCAGATACACAGAAGGCATTTAATGTAAACAACTGACCCAATCACTGCATATACTGTAATCGACACTGAAAAAACTAGACAAAATGATTTACTATATCTTAATTTGAACACAGAAGAGAAAGTGTCCAAAATAAATTTCATATGATATTTTGTTATGTACTCTAGCAATTACCTAATTCTGCGGCATTCGATTAATTCAGGATGGATGATTCTACAAGTGATTACTCTTATAGCAACGGCTAATATGTAATCATAGATGTATCCGATTACATGGAATCTTACACTGGGATTGTCATTGAATGTAGAGCTGCAAAAATGCTGATGACCTGAATATAAACTGCATCATTTAAAAACAAGTATGTTACAGATATAAATGATTAGTTTGAATTTAAAAGGACATTCCATTAATGGGTTCCTATACTGCAGCATAATACTGAAATGTCCACTTCATACAGAACATTTAGATACTAAATACGTAAGTGTACTCTGACGGAAGATATTCTAGAGGTATCATGTGTTGCTATGAGAACTGTCAGATAGAGACTGCTTACATCATTTGGAGAGTTAGGATAATAATCCTCCGATGCTGAATTAAAATAGCAGATATCGATATGTGTGCTAGAATAGCAATAGATAAAGGTATGAAATATTTTATAAGAGCCAAGCATGATATTCTTCTCATGTGAATATACATCAGCAAAGGTAATCCTGACTTTGTTCAAACATATCAATATGTGTGTGTGCTAATGCTGGTTTGTGAAAACAAGAATTATAATGAAGATAATAGAGATGGGAAATCCTTCTTGGAAGTGGGTGTACGTATAGCATGGGATAAATCTAATGAGTTCGTGGGTGTGTATGATATGAAGGTATTCTGCAGCACATGTAACAGATGGTGGGATTTGCTTGAGAAAGTTACCAAATGCAATGCTACATTTAGAAGCATATATGTACTCCATAAAATGATTCAAACTTTAAGACGTTTTATGCTAACAGTATCTGTTCATAGATGATAGGAAATTGCACAAAGGTTTACATACTTAAATATGAAGTATGTAGTCATCTCGCAATCACACACAGAAACACAAACACTGAGACAGTCATACACAAATACACATATCTAAATTGAAAACAAGCAAGAAATATTATGTATAAAGTGTCTCTTTTCATAATGATGAATTCTAAATGCTGAACAAATGAGATTATTGTGAGGAGTTTTCCAACGATAAGATCCTGAAAGGGATAAATATCATAAATATATTTGTTTCGAAAGGAGTACAGGTGACGCTGAGATATTTATGAATCTACAGAAGATTCATATCGGGATTTTATACACCTGTAACTTCCAGTCGACGATTTCTGAAATAATAGAAAATTAAACGAAATTAAAATAGTTAAACAATAAAATAAGATTACGATTTTTGTCTAAAAGTACATTCGTGTGCAAAATTCTTTACTAACTAACATATATGGACGAATGGCAGGCATTAGTGCGCGGTCAGAAGTATTGTCTGCAACCACATTGTCCAGCGTTCAGTTTCATTGTGTATCAACAATATAATAATTCCATTACACGGCGTCTTTCAAAAGAATCTCATCAGAATTTTGGAATGGGAGAAGCTCCAGGAACAAATTGAAATATGAAGCATGAATGTGTATACATAGTTGATAGGAAATGTACACAATGAATTAAATAAATTCAAATGAATTTCGACACGCTGGAAATAAAAGCTTTAAAATTGAACTTACGTAATATAAAGTCACCAAATTCTGACGAAGAGTAGATGATTAGGTTGTTAAATAAATCTCCCCCGAGAAGAAATATTTCAAACGTTATCACAAGGTGATACCACGTCTTAATATGAAATCTGAAGCTAAATCAGGGAGCTGGCACATTCTTTAGCTCGACGGTAAAAATGTTTTTGTCCATTTTTGCATTTTCGCTTCTGAAATCGCATATGATTCTGCACATCAGAATCTCCAATGGAATTAATATGTATGATACTTTTTACTTCATAGAGGTAAATACAAAAATAATTTCACATGTGCAACTAGTTAGCAATGTCGAAATACGCTCCTTTATTTTCCAAGGCGTTAGCCTCCCATACATTTTGAGTGTTGACAACTAAGGTGAAGTGTTAGATTTTAAGGCAATGTATTGTTGTGATGCGTTTCATAAGACTTAAGATGAAAAGCAATGCTATCAAAAGGACTGGGCAAAAGTGTAGCTCAAGGGGTTAAAAAAGAAATGACGGTAAGAGTGTGCTTAACAGAGTAAGGCTTTGAAATACATAGCAATAAAGATATGTTGCCTCAAACAATGTTCATGAGGCATGTCATCTGCACAGTTTGCATATTTTCTTTCTTGAAAGAGAATAGATGGTTCAAAATATAATTTCTACTTATAGAGAAAAATACCTAGAGGACTTGTAAGAATCGTAGACATGAAAATATATGTTGCAGAACCAATATGAATACGATTTGACCAAGTAGATATCGGTATGAGAATGAAGGATAACACTTCGGGGAAAATGATCGTCTAACGTTACAGTACGTTTTTGAAAATTCAGCTACATTTGGAAATTTAATATACGTTTTGAAAATTGAAATGAGTAGCTGTTGAAAGCTCAAATGAGTAGCCTGTATTCTGCATCAGGGAAACATCAGAAGGGAATAGTTGGCTGTTTATTTGATGCTGACTTTGAACCATCTATTCTGAGTACAAAATATAGACGTCAGAAATTAATGGATCTTCAAGAATTTTGGATTATTGTAAATTAAAACGGATCATACTTGTAATAAGGATTTAAGTAACATCGGCAAGAAATTTAAATGATTGATTGAGGAGAGTGAGGCAGATTTGTTCCTTCATAAATATATCAAAACACTCAAGAAATGTACAATTAACTAAAGTAGCTGTGAAACCAATATCAGGTAGTAACATATTGAAATGCTAAATGAAGGAAACAAATTATATATATTAAAAATTGACTGAATGTTTTAAACGTACATGTTGTTGCAATTGCCGGTGTAGTAGAAGCAACAATGATAGCATTCATGAGCACAACAAGATAAGCAACTACTATAATTAATTTTATTCTTATATTTATTTGAATAATGAGTGCAATCTAGAAGGAAGAATGCAAATCAATTATGTCAATTACAGTAACTGTCCGGCTTCTCTCATTTATTCAAATTCACACTCACACATTATTATAAATATATATATATATATATATATATA
>NC_068999.1:13524069-13529126 GCF_001194135.2 Octopus bimaculoides | reverse complement strand
TGTGTGTGTGTGTGTGTGTGAATTATTATTATTATTATTACTATTATTATTATTATTATTACTATTATTATTATTATTATTATTATTATGATTAGTAGTATTATTATTATTACTACGTGTGTCAGCTTAGTGCTCTGCACTGATACAGAACAGGCGGGACTGTCTCCAGTTCATGCATTCCTAATTACTCTGCCAACAACTGTAACTAATCTAAAACAATACTGAATGAACTATAACAACTTCTAGACAATTTCCTGTGACGGTACCATTTTAAAAGCGACACCCTTCCACTTTCATTGATTTCACATTTCTCACTCTCAGTCAAAAGCGCTGCTACTTATATGATTTTGGCTAGTCTATTCTCAGAGGTGATGTCACAGGTGGTGAATAAACTGTCGTCTAAATTAAGCAAAAACAAAGAAAAACAGAATATAATTCTGACATCTCATTTTAACAGATATATTTACCAGAATTAAATGAAATTATTTTGAAATACTGAAGAGTTGATTGATTCAATAACATAGCCATTGGCTTCAACCACTGCTTCCTGACGACTTCTGAATCTTCTACAACTCTCCTGGACGGTCTCCTCGTTTAAGATGGTGAATGCTTCCGTAATCCTGGCATTCAGTTTATCATTGGTGTTACAAGGATTAGTGTTGGTCTCTCGCTCAAGTGCGTCCCTCAAATAATTGTCAAAGGGTTTACAGTCTGATGAGTTAGATCACCAGATGTGTGATTTGGTAGCAGAAATTGTCTGAAAGCCATGACTAGGATCTTCCAGCTAGTCATCTAGCAGTCTGCCTCTTGACCAAGGGCAGCACTCTCTCCTTCAGGCACATGATGTTGGGCTCCATGTTGAGTCTATGGCTGTAAGGGAAGATGAATGGAGGCATAACATCGCCATCACTTGTGAACACTTCAAACACCATGAATTTAACTAGATTCTCATCACTCTAGGTATATGCCTACATAGTGACGCACAAACACTCTGAAATATTCGTATTTGAGCTGCCGACGTATGCGTGATGCAGCACGGCATGCCGTTTCCGGTTTTCTCTTGGAGTGAATTGCGTCATGGTGTTATTTTTTCACACACGATGTCCAAATGTCGCTATTGGACTGTGGAGTCGACAAAATCTAAAACGAACAATGCGTAATACCAAAAAAATATATTAAATGCCAACAATTTACTCATCGCAAACGCTATATAAATATTCGGTTATGTGTGGCGACTGTGTATTTACATATATATGTATATGTATAGCTTAATTCCTTCCGCGGCGAACGTTTTGTATATGCATATAAACGCCTTAATATATATATATTACGGTAGTTAAAGTCTAATGTGTGCATATGTGTATTTGTGTATTTGTGTTTCTGTATATATCTATCTATTTTTCTATATCACACCTTTCCACCAGTTCACTACTCGTTTTTAAGTAGATCTCCAGATCACTTAACTTAATGGCCATGTACCCTTCATATAACTAAGGCATCTTAGTTCTGGTGAGTATCTTGTGGATTACACGCCGTTCAGTAATTATTAATTCTAAGATATATTTCTAAGAAATATACGTAGCCTTGATTTTACCTGCTCCACTCCCGCAGTATTAATTTTTATTCGTATTCATAGCAGCCCTATTTGCAAACAGTGAACTAAAAGAAAGCAATTTTTTCAGCATATCGTGCTTCGAAATGGGAAAATACCACAATCTTCTATACTTGATAAACTCTTTGTGTTTCTGAAAGTTGCATGAAGTTTGCTGTCTTCGTACCGCCAGAAACTTGCGTCTTATATAACACCACACATATGTATATTATACGTAGCGAGAGGGGCGCCGAAAGGGTCTCAGTGAATAGTGTCTCTGCCTTCCTGAGGTAATGTTCTCCCATATTTTAAAAGCGTTGTAGAGTGCTTCGTCACGGGACCACTCATTTCGAGAAACTAAGTTTGGGGGTAAGCAAGAGCATGCTCGCCGTAGAAAGTCCAGCTCTGTATGTATAATATATATTCTTACAATAAAGTAGAAGTTTTACTTCATGGTTATTATTCCAAATTTTTGGTAAGAACTTAAAATGTGAAATAATATATCTACTCTGGAACACACACACACACACACATACACGCACACATACACACACACACACACACACACACACACAAACACACACATATATATATAAATATAAAATTAGAAATATTACATTTCTAAAACTCTCAGAGAGATTTATACAATAGCAGCAGGATCAAGGGATGGTTTGTTGTTTAGTATGGCAGTCCCAGTAAAGGGAAGAATGCTACTGCTATTGTTCCTCAGGAAACGCCGTTTCTAGTTGGCTACGTGACACTTGTTTAATGGGTCCTTATGATTTCAAACAGGGGAGATAAGCCCCTCTACCCAGAAACGCCAGCATCGATCACTTTATCGTACTACTACTGTATAAATCTCTCTGACAGATTTCGAAATACATTTTTTGTCATTTGTAGATCAGTGAATTTATTTCACGTTTAATCTATATGCTTTTCAAAGGTGAATAAGCATTGACAGATAGCAAATCAAGCTACTCCAGACTGATGAAGAGCAATGAATCTGAAACTAGTCTATGGATGCTGGCTTTGCTGGGTAGAGGTGATTATCTCCCCTATTTGAAATCATAAGGACACAGTGCGGTTGTGTCACACAGCCAACTGGAAACGGCTAAACAGCAGTAGCACTTTCCCTCTACTGGGACTGCCACATTAAGTTGACAATTAACCGTCACTTCATATATATATATATATATATATATACATATCCTTATTGGATATCAGAACGTAAAATGATTACCAGATAATCGCAATGCAATGTATTGCCAGAAATTTTTGGTATTGCAACGCTGCTAAGTGAGCAAACCATTGATAAAATACTATTTCATTGTCTAATTGTATTTCGAAAGTCAGTTTTCAAATATTAGCATATTTATTTAAATATTCTTGTTCATAAAATAGAGCGATTTAACACGTATTTATTCGAACTCGGACATTTGGGGTTAGTAGCCTGCCCTCTTAACCGTTACACCATATGCCTGTGGGTATATTGCGTAGGGTTAGTGTTAGGGTTAGGGTATCGGGTAGTGGTTAAGAGCGCGGCCTACTATTACCAAGATTCCGAGTTCGATTCCAAGCAGTGACCTGAACAACAGTAATTATAATAATAATAATAATAATAATAATAATAATGATAATAATAATAATAATAATAATAATAATAATAATAATAATAATAATAATAATAATAATAATAATAACGTCGGAAAATACCTTAGGATTGAGAACGCAGGTTTGAAATTTCCTCGAGACACCTGATGATGGGTGGAGGGTATATCAGCTGAAGCGTTCTGTTAACAACAAGATGAGGACAAACATCTGCCATACGTAAATAATGTAGAGAATGTAAATAATGTAGGAAAAAGTACGTAGGGTAAATTTTCCACTATGCATAATATCTATGTTATATACCAACATATCTATAAGCATAGCATAGGTTCACTATGTCTCATTCATCTTTCTGTTTCCCATACTCAAACGTGAAGACGCTTGTACGTACACTCACACACAAACGTGTTTATACCATATTATGTATGCCTCTCTCTCTCTTTCTCTCAGTCTCTCTCTGTCTCTATCTCTCTCTATCTCTCTCTCTCTCTCTCTCTCTCTCGCAACATATGTGTGCGTATGTGCGTGTATCTATGTATACCTGTATTTATGTATATACAAATACGTTTATATCCCATATATAAACGTGCATTTATGTAGTTGTGTCTCTGTGTATTTGCATGTCTCTGTGTATTTGTATATGCTTGTGTCTGCGTATTTGCATGTCTGTGTGTATGGTTGTGTGTGTCTTTGCATGTGTCTGTGTTTATGTGTGCGTGAGGCTTTTTGTGAATGTGTCTGTGTGTGTGTGTGTGTGTGTGTTTACGGCGTATGGATTCTGTTTGTGTAACACTGTGTGGGTTTATATTTGTCTGATTCAATGAGTTGTTCAGCTTGTATTGGAATTGTAGTTAATGAAATGAACAAACAGATATATTCTGCTTTTATTTAGTAACTATATCACAAACGTAATTAATAACAGAATGGTTACAGTTTAGAGAATAGACATGATGAAATTGTGTCGGAAATACATGACACTACCCAAATGAGAGTGCTGAAAGTATCTGAAAAAAAAAAGAAACAATTTTGATTTCAAAGAGTTAATCTTCAAAAATAAAAGCGGCATTGTTTTTTGTTTTATTACATCTACATTTTTTTTCCTTGTTTATGTGCAATGAAAAAGATTAAAAAAAAAAAAAATTAAATCGATTTTCCTAACTATTTTCACGGAGTTAAACAACATAGAGTGACGTATAAGATACAATGGGGCGTATAAAGCGGTAAGTACTTCCATTGTGCTTCCATCGCATGTTTGAACAAACTTCCAACTTAAATCAAATTTATTGGCAATATTGCAGTTTTATACATGACAACAGAATTTTGTCGACGTTCATAGGAATCTACGGCGCCAAATTTACAATTACCAGAATGTCGTCCTAGAACTAATTCAAAATGCAGGCATTTAATCAGCTGCTCATTACTAACAGTTCTTTCACTGTCGCCATAGTTAGAACGCCTTGCTGATCAAATTTAGCTAATGATGCATTCCTTCTACATTCATTCTAATTGTCTATGGTTCGTTCATTCCTTTGAAGGATGTAACCTTAATTTATTGTAATTTTGGAAAGAAATATATATTAAAAAAAACGATTGTCTAATGACAGTTGTATAACGTTGTCCCATGCATGTGACTCACCTCAGCAAATGCTATATGTGCGCTTATACGTATGCAAGTATTAGAGCAGAAGTGATGTCCTTGCACTTGCGTATGCACCTTGTAATCTTCCCATGGGTGCATGCATGTTTTGTAAACCTGTATATAACTATGCATGTGGACGTATATATAATTAAATACACACACATATATATATATATACATTTATATATATATATATATATATATAAATATATATATATA
>NC_068999.1:13522556-13523962 GCF_001194135.2 Octopus bimaculoides | reverse complement strand
CATACATATATATATATATATGTCTAGCTCGATGGATAGATAGATAAATAGATAGATAGATAAATAGATAGATAAATAGATAGATAAATAGATAGATAGATAGATAGATAGATATATAGATAGTTAGATAGATAGATAGATAGATAGATATATAGATAGATAGATAGATAGATAGATATATAGATAGATAGATAGATAGAGGTACATATATTTTCTCAGGTACACAAACTAAATATACATACATGCATGTCCAGACGCACACATACACAGACACATATACAATCATGTATGATGTCCATTTCTTCGATTCACTCTTATGAGCATATTGATTCATTGACAAATATTACTATGTCCGTATCATTTGACAATAGTCACTTGTGATTACAAATGGATAGTATTGACTACTAAAAATACAACTCTATCGCATTTGGAATAATCAGACATTTCGTTTTCATTTAATTATTTCGTATAATTTGAATTGATCAAACATTAATTATGCCTTAACTTTTTCTTATTGTACCTCCCACTTGCCTATTTCAACTTCTACGTGTGGAAATCATTCAGGTTATATCAACAATATTGATTGGTTCTACGCATGTCCCGTGGGCGATGTCGTACTAGCAATTTTGTAATTAAGGAAAACTGATTAGAAACAGGCTGGGAAATTTCACATCTGTCTATGTATTATGTGTCTACCTTACAATGAAAATAAAACGATGGACCCTAAAGTTAACATCTTATTAGTAACACAGCTCGATCAGTGATTATCGAGAAAGAAAGTTTGGAAGACATATTAGATGCTTTTTTTCTACATATAATGAGTCAAAATATATCAACAAAGTATGCTTCATTTTAGACTTGGATAAGTTTCTTGAAATTTAATGGAAAAGAAAAGAATTAAGGTCATTGATGTTTCCTATAGATACCTTTGTCACTTAGTAGGTGCAGAGTAAGAAACAGCAAAACTGAACACCGTTTGATGTTCAGTTTAATTATATATATATATAATTGTTGACAAGGGGCAACACCCTGACAGTAGTCTGCAGATGCCAAGCCGGCAGGGGGACACTGCTGACCTCCCCTGTTCGAGGGTTATAAAGGACACAGGTTTCGTATGTCACATAGCTAGCTAGAGGCGATGGCTTCTTGGAGCTAATTCACGGCAGCTTTCGTCCTAATTGTGGGACTGCCATGTTGGCTTGGCGATAACTATTAATTTCCAGTACCGCTGCCGTAGTCTCCTTTAGAGAGACTTAGAAATATTAATAACTGGCTCTCTCTCTCTCTCTCTCTATATATATATATATATATATATCTTATGATATTTACTTTACTTTATATTATACTCATTTATTGTGCTTTTAATTATTAATTTTTCTATATGTGATAGTGGATTTTCATCGATG
>NC_068999.1:13520128-13522107 GCF_001194135.2 Octopus bimaculoides | reverse complement strand
TATATATATATATATATATATATATATATATTGCTATTGTATCACTGGTCAGTGTTATTAGTAAAATTTCCTGGATATTTCAACACAAACGTTGAAATCAGTTTCACACGAACTATTTTCATTAGAGTTACAATGACCGACTATGAACTAGAATTGTATACGTTGAAGAAATCGACTGCAGTAGGTGACTGCGAATAAATGAGAGACCAATTAGCAACTTTATATAAAGAAGGGACCAATTTCAAAAAGTGCGAGGTGCTATTTAAAAATAACGAAAAATATTCAGCAGTAGAAATATCCAAAGGATTTTGTCCGACACAATAGCAAGTTGACTCGTTACAAAAATCATTCCTCGGTTGTATCACTTAAACTATTCAGCATTAATACGAGAATCTATGTTTTTTCGAAAGTAGCTTTTTTAGAGACTTTAATTGATAAAATAATAGAATCTTGAAATTTAGCAGAATGATAAATGATGAATAACACTAATTTAAAAAGTTTGGTTACATTTCCCAGTAATCCATAATTTTGGGATATGGTAAGAAACATTATTCACTTTCTCATAGTCACTCACTCATAATTAGGGGCTGTAAAGTCAATTAGTAGACATTTTTCCTCTCTCTGTGTATTCTACTACTAAATCAGGCCTTGTGGCATCTATGAATTTGTCGCCTGAATGCTGAAATCTAACAGGATCTTACTTTCAAGTAGATTACTAGATTCATGTTCATACCATTTACCAGTATGGTTAAATCTTGGCTTTCAAGATAATTCTTAGTGAAATCTTCTCCCTAGATTAGCAAGAATTGTCTCCTCTTTTCCTCTGCCAGCATGATGATTTCATTTACTATATGATACATACTTTTCTCTTTTGATTTACACATTGGGAATCTGCCTGGTATTTGTATATCTAGAGTATTACCCAGTTTCTTCTCCTTGCATACTGTTGTACTCCTACTAACACATTTTCTATCTCCCTTTCCGGCCTCCCTTTTCTGCAACCCTAACTATAACCATGTCACACTACTACCATTTCCTGAAATTATCTGATGGAATCTTCTATGCAGAGTCTTACTTTGCTACCCATTTAATATCTGGGTTTGTTTTTTTCCTGTTTTAAACACTGTTTTGGCATTTTTGTTCACTTATGTAGTACTCAGCTCCTAATAAACATTTTTAGCTGCATAGGAGGATATAACTACTGTGGCTTAATCCACGCAGTTTTCCACTGATATTGACTCTCATCCACCTTCCTTTGTAAGTAAAACCATGCTACTCCGGCTCTTATGTGACATCGTCCATTCATAAAGAATGCCTTCCTAATTCTTCTGTCTAGATTTGGTAATTCAGATTTTGTCCAGTCTAGCAAAGCTGCTGAGTATGTAGTAACGACACTGCTTAAGTACTTACAACTACATTCGGAACATTTAGATTTGACTTCATTAGATTCCTCACCCTTCTCAATTTTCGTTATTATTTGTACATTTAATACTTTGTCAGATTCTAATACTCTCCTTCCTTTGTGATTATAACGTCTGACCATCTGGTAATTGGATAACTTCACTGTTGACTACCTGTTCGTTTTCCATGTCTTTTGCACACTAATCTATGCCCAATTTTATGGCTGTATCTTTGATACAGAGTCTTACAGTTTGCATTAAGGAATCTGTTATTGTTCCTAAAACGCTAAAGATCATTCATTAGAACAACTGCTTATTTTTTGCTTTACTATGTCTGAACTGATAACCTGCCTTTGCTTTTTCTGAATACCATACTGAGAGGGATTCGACAGAAGACAAATATTAAAGACTCCTTGGAAAAATTCCTCTCTTGACATTAATTTGCATAAGCCAGTGTCACCTTAGTAGAGATCTATTTTCCATTTCTTCATGCTGAGGCTAATTAACTCTCATATGCTGTCTGCTATACTGGATATACTCCAACATTCACTTATCTATGAATATGGAATAATTTCATAG
>NC_068999.1:13517921-13519715 GCF_001194135.2 Octopus bimaculoides | reverse complement strand
TATATATATATATATATACCTGTTGTACGTAATCACTTGCTTATGGAATTACTAAACAACCACACATACAAAAACATACATACAGATGTACAGATGTATATGCAATTGGCTCACGTGATTAGTGTTTGTTTTATATACATATCAATGCCCATGTGTGTGAATATGTCAAGGTATAAATGGAGATTCTTATCAGCATTATAAGTATAAACAACATCAACATTTATGATGTAAATATTGCTCTTCATTCACAACACCTACGTCAGAGCAAGTACACAGAAATCAATATCTTGACACATGTAGAAATAATAAATTCAATCTAAATTGAATCCATTGCGTATGTGCGAGTCGATTACTTCTATATCTAGTGAGTAACACACCGTAATATCTATGCTGTTTACAAAGTGTACGTCTAGTGCAAGTAATTATCCCTATGTAATTAATAATATATACCATTAAAATTTAGTTAGGAATCATAATACCTGACTCCCTTCTTTTCTCTCTCTTAACTTCTGTAATGCTATTTCTGTCACCCTTTCTATCTGTTGCTACATAGATAGATTGAGAGAGAGAGAGATAGAGAGAGAGAGAGAGAGAGAGATTACGGGAGACCACGAGAGAATATGTGTGTGTGTATCTGCATATTTGTAATTGTAATATGAATACACACACACGCAGAAGCATATATATATATATATATATATATATATAAAACACACACTTATGAATATATGTGTCAGTGTGTTTGTGCGTATGCATATAAACATACACACTCACACAACCGCCCGCACTCATGAATAAATACATATACGCGTGCGTGCTTATATGTTTGTGTGTATATTTCGTTTGTGTTCAAATAACGTTTTGATATTTATGTGCACATTTTTGCTACCATTTTGCGTGTGGTGGCTTTGTTGGAATGCGTACGAATGAATTAAAGACATCTCTAATTTCATTATGAACATCATATCTGATGTAGTTTGATAATGTATTTTAATAAAGTAGTATAAAATATTCAGTATACTCTTTCCAATTGTCTCCTCATCGCTCAATTTCATGATATGAACCCCATTCTCAGAAATTATGTCTTTGCTGAGATATTCAAACTTGTGTAATGAACTCAAATTTCATTTCTAAAGTATGGATCTCATAGTTTCATATCTTTTAACAATGTATGTCTTCAGAAACTGTGTACGTGTTATATTCTGAGAACTACTACGTTTGTATCAAATATTGGTGTAGGAACATACGTGTGAAACGAAATATTACACCGACTTATTATTCCATTTTCTAAATTTTATTTGAACGAAAGTCTATGTGCTTGAAGTAAATGTACCGCATTGATAGTATAGATCATTAAAAAATGATAGTGAAATTTGTCTTCCATTACGTTTATGATTGCACGGAATTCTACCTATTTCAAAAAAAACTACGCCGTATAGATTTTGTTCGAAGTACATTTTTATACATATACCTACATATACATAGAAATATATATATATATATATATATATACATAAATATAAATATATAACAACCGATGGATTATCACAACTGTTTCCAAAGAAATATCAATGGACACATCACATCATTAAAAAAAAAGTTTACGTCGGATAAATACAGCACCACAACATCGAAAAATCAACGACATATGCAGCTTCATGAATCTACGAGTCTTACCGCTGAAGTGTCTGGTTCACTTGAATCATTTTTATATATACATATATAAGTAAAATCCATAGCTAAATATATATGTCTGTGAGTGTACGCATGAGTATGTCTCTGTGCCCTATATAT
>NC_068999.1:13511454-13517592 GCF_001194135.2 Octopus bimaculoides | reverse complement strand
ATATATATATATATACATCACAACTGGTTGCCTCTTACCGAGTCAGATAAGAGGCACGTATCATAGATTGATTATCTGCTTGAGACAACAGGTAGATTTTTCTAAATTCTGAATCCTCACATAGTCGACTTGGGAAAATATAGCAGCTGTTAGGAGATGATTACCAAGTACTGGAATAGACGCAAATGGAATACTTCGCGTATAGCTTCATTGAATCAGAGCTGATAGAGAACTAAATAGAAACACCACTAACATATAGGATATTCCAGTCATAGAGGGGAAAAAGTATTACAATTAACTGTTAGAACATTTATTTCTTCAAAGTTGACACGTCATGCATAAAATGATTTACAAATATAAATACAAGTAACAGGTAATGCAGCACTGAAAAATCTATGAGTGTCTATGCAACAAGTGCAATTCCTAAAGTCAAAACCAAATTTCCTTTAAATATTATTTTGCTCTTTATACAAATATGGAGTAATACACAATGTACCTCAAGCTAAGCAGGGGCAGAACCAATTTCCTACTGAAACCGCTTGACAACATCTGCTCTGAGAATGAAATTAAGCAGCAAAATAAGAAGAGAAAGATATACTACAGCGTCTCCTTAGATTGTAGTTACACCTTTCCAAAGTTGTTTTCAGGAAGAGGTGATGGAAATATGTCGTGTAATATGATTCAGAGAAATGCAAATATGTCCGCATTATATTTGGTTATCTAGTCACTCGGATTATCTTTCTTTCAGTTGATCGTATATGTAGAAGCGTCGTTTTGTTTCAGTCGTAATAGTAGTAGTGCTAGTAGTAGTAGCATGTATGTATGTATGTATGTATGTATGTAATATTGCTGCTACTGCTGCTGCTGCTGCTGCTTCTGCCACTTCAAATGTTCTCGTTTTTTTTTGCTCAGGCGCCGAAGAGAAAATATCTGAATAGAAAAACGGTCACAAATGTTTAAGAGACTTACTGGCCCACTTTGTCTATTATTGTTGTCATTTTCAGACAATTTATGTTGCTATAACATAATTTCCACTGCAAGAATCACACTCGAGAAACCACGGACTCATAATCTGTATGGTTTAATATAGAAAGCATAATTTATTTAAGTATCATGAAACAGTTGTTGTTTTGATTCCTTGATTTATCATTTCTTCAGGCTGGGGGATGTTACAGGATCAATGATTTTATTTCAATGTAGACAAGGTGTTGAACCCATGCTTGAACTTCATAGTAAATACAGGTACAAAAGAAAAAAAAAGAAAAAAGAAATACTCTGCGACCCAACATTTTAATGACTATTGTCACATTCATTAAGATATATCACGAAATCAAGAGTACTCTAGATAATATGCACGCAAACACTTTGTAATTCATCTCTTGCTCAATCAAAATAATAAAATCTGAATTTGAAGAAATCCTTGAAATTTGAATGCAGATGAGCCACTGTAGGCTATAAATGAGATTCCTTTATCTATAACCCCAAGCGTAAGCACTAAAGTTAATATGGGAAAATGGGACAAAATAGTTATTCAATGGATGCTGTTCACGTTAATAACTTCAAAGATAAATGGTCACCAAGTGAAGTTTTGATTATGTGTGTGATATGAAATACGGTTTATATAGGATTAAAAGCATATATGCACATACACACAGAGTCACGTGCGGACATTCACACACACACGCAATACACACCGCACACAACCACACCTTCAAACCGACGCATACAACACTTGTATATTTGCGCGTATGTGTAGTGATCTCATGTAAGCTTATTAACATGGAATATGCATATATATAGTAACGATAGCAGTAATTTATACAGGAAAAAAATCAAGAATACATCAATACCTTCCTCAACATTTGGTGCAGTACCAGTAATATTTGTGAGAAGCAAGCAATCGATTACTTGACTGATACTTTATTTATCGATCCAAAAATGATGGTATGCAGAGTTTGCCTCGGTGTTGTTTGAACCAAGATCCTAAATACCGATATCAATTGCCACTAATTTCTATAGGATTCTTACCATTATAGCAGGCCGGTGCTTTTAGGATATATCAGCAAGGAGAATATATCTATTTTGATGTTCTTAATAGTCTAATTGTGTTTGTCTTCACTTTGAGTTATGTAGTTATTTATATTGGCCTTGATATGTCTGACATATTACTGGAAATGAAAGAATGTCATTGCAATTTCAGTTTTTTTTTAAGTGTTATCTCCGTCGTATAAACAAGGGTGTGGCACTAAACCTATTGGAAATAATTGGAGGGTAACCAGTTTCTCATTATAAAAGTACATGTGGCAACGTATTGCAAAATTTATAATATAAAAGAAAAAAATCCACGATGAACAAACGATAGATTTTCTATGATTGTAATTAATATAACAGTGTTTTCCAATAAAACTGGTTTCATTATTTGTTTACTGATTTCCGATGTAAAAAGTTGTTTAAAAGCCAATTTTGTAATTGTGGTGCATACAACAAACTATTCTCTCTAATTATTTTTTTATTGACAATATAGCTTTTAAATTATGAAGTATCTATCCCATTCGCCTCACGTTTGCTTCTTTATCACTTTTGAAAGTTATGCTCATATACAGTTTCGAGCAGGATGGAACCAGCTACATAGCAAACTCGTCCACCTCTATTATCTTTCATATCATACTTCTAAAACGATTATTTCTCTCTTACGTAATTTATGTAACGTGTTTCTATTTCCAAATGCGTAGCGGGATTAGCGTTAGAAAATCAAAGATAAAATATATTCACTACTAATGTCAAGTATTTCAAGTTCCATTGTTATATTCTGCTGCAGTGTAATATTTACTCAATAGAATGTACATGAAAGCAGAGGGATTTATTCAAGCACAAATCTGCTATTTATCAAGGTATCCATTGACATAATAGGATGATTAGCAGATAAATCATATGATAAATGCAAAAGTATATGTTTCCATTTTTCTTTTTCCTATAGAAATGTTTATCTTTAATATCTCATGCATTATTTCAGTAAAAGAAAATAGGAAAAACATTCAGGAAAAGCAAGCGGGAGGGAAAATAATGATTTTCTATGGAAATACTTCTTTTTTTTTATGCAGTAAAATGATTTTTTTCCTACTGTGCAACAATACAAAAATACATTTTCTTCTTTGTTTCGAAATATATTCCAAGAAACTGTAATCCAATCAAAAATATATGATGAAAAATGAAATCATAAAATAACTGTACTGTTTTAAAGTTTCATTTTGAAACTCAATCATTTGGAGATATGTTATATTTTCTCCTTTGTAGATTCGACATTTTTTATGTTCATTCTAAAGATTAAATTGATTGACATATGAGATAAATATTCCCAAATGTATATTTTTATTTCTTTCCATCTTTGAAGACTTTTTTATAAAATATATAAATTTAGTTTTGTTCGATTCTGAATAAAAAAAAAAAGTTCTCAAACTTATCATTGCAACCTGTGACGTCTAACACATAATATCGTAAATAATACAGAAAGTTATAACGCCGTTAATATCTACGAGAATAATAAATGTTTACTAGAAATTCTAATACTAAACCTTGGACTGTGAGAGATGAGGAATCGGAATAAAATATTTCTAGGGCCTGTAAAGTAAACGTTCCTGTGCCAAACACAGTGAAATGATTTCAAATGCATAGCGGCATACACATACATACAAGGTAAAAATCATTAAATTTATGTTTGCTTAATGTTCTTAGTACATATCATAGTTTCATAATGATACATTTTCCAGCGACTTTATTGACGAGTCACAAATGGTTCATTAATCAATTGAGTAATTAATTGATTTATTTTTTTCATTAATGGTGAAACTCATAGGTATAGAGTTATCTGAGATTTTTATTAATTCGAGTGCTCTCCTTGCATAGACGCAACATGCAATGAGTAAGAATCTTTTTTCTGATTCGACTGCCCTCATAAATACATACGTACATACGTCCCTACGTATGAAATCTATAATTCATGTGACGTAACATAATATTTAAATTACTTTTCTGAACAACATCATTATCATTATCATTCCTTAGGCGAGATGGCAGAATTGTTAACAGGCCTTGCAAAATATTTACCTGCAATTTGTCTATCGTTACGCACGTATTTCAAATTTTGTCGAGCTCGACTTTTCCTTTCATCATTTGAGGGTCGACAAATTAAGTACCAGTGAAACATTGGTGTCAATGTAATCGTTTCATCACTACCCAAAACATTTCAGGTATTCTGCCTTTAGAAGAGAGGGTTATTACCACTATTATTTCTATTGTGTGTTATAACAGCTGAGCTAACAGTGCGAAAGATTTAGCAGCAGAACGGACCGTAAAATTAGCAGCAGCTCTATACTAAATTCAAATTCAAATGTACAGAAATTGACCAGTGGAAGCAAATCTTTTGCTAATCTTAATTAGTTTTCCTCCTTTCAAGTTGGCTTTGGCACATTTGTCTGAACTAAATTCCAAGTGTCTTTCTTAGATGAAACCACGTGGTCTCTGTAATAATGTATCAGCTGTTTACCATTTGTAGCGAACTGTTTTCGATCGTTCATATGTAAGAGTGGCTGATTCTTTTGCTGTAACTGTTGCATCCGCATCCGGTTCTGTTTAGCATGTAAGATGAGGTTGTCCGTGACAAACAGAAAAGGAGTGGAGAGTGTGTGCCTCCCTGGAACATTCCTCTTCTAATAAGGATTGATTTAGTTTTTGGAGTCCCTCTTTTGTCTGGAGATGTAGCACTGTCTACCATTTGTTCATGGACTGTTTTATAAATTTTATGATTATTGGTGATATTTCCTTCATGACTAGAGTGTCTAGGATTCATATGTGCAGAATAATATAAAAAGCCTTTCGGTAATCAATCCAGGACATACTTAGACATTTTTTTTCCTGCTTCTGTCTTCAGTTATGGCTTTATTGATCAGTAGCTGCTCATTACATCCGTCTGAGCACTTGCAGTATCCCCTCTGCTCTTCTAGAAACAGTTTCTTTCTTCTAGTTCTTTGGTCATTCTCTGCGATATCATTAAGTAATGGCTTTGTAAATCGCAGGGAGCCAATTTATTGGTTTCTAATTTTTGGTGTTTGTCTCTGGCTCTGCTCTTATTCCATCAAATTTCTCAGCCAGCTTTTTATATGTTCTTCCAGAGTATTTTAACCAAACTTTGGGGATCTTGACGTTCTCAGGTGCCTTCCAATTGCTTAGTTCTTGAAATACCCGTGTGATTTCTTCAGTTTTTACAGGGGTTCAGAGCTGTTCATGTACTGTGTTCATTGTTTTGCTAGATCTTTTCTCAGGTGTTTCTTTCGTCGACCATATTCCTTTCCAAAATCCTGCTGTTTTTGCTGCATTGCTCGCTATCATATTGTTACAAGATTCTAGGGAGAATCTCTCTGATTTGGAGTTAAACTGTTTGTTTTGTTCAAAGAAACGCTGGCATTCCTCAAGCCGGTGGATTGTTTGTGCTTTAGAGAGAATATCTTGCTTTAGCTGCACTTTTCCTATTATTATTATTATTATTATTATTATTATTATTATTATTATTATTATTATTATTATTATTATTATTATTATTATTATTATTATTACTATTATTATTATTATTATTATTGTTTTTGTTGTTGTTCATGTTGTTGTTATTAATATTATTTCTATTATTATTATTATTAGTAGTAGTAGTAGTAGTAGTGGGAGGAGAAGGAGGAGGAGGAGGGACAGCAGCAGCGGCAGTAGTAGTAGTAGTAGTAGTAGTAGTAGTAGTAGTAGTAGTAGTAGTGGTAGTAGTAGAAGATCCTATTCTGATTATGCTTTCCAAATTTGATGCTGGATATTGACTTTGTGGTAGAGATGCTAGTTGAAGCTAAACATAAGTATTTCTACGTTGCTTCTGAGACTTTCTATTGACAAGTCTTATCGCCATCGAATTGTGGTCAGTTTCAGTTTTGCTAAATAGAACTGCAACACTCATTAATCAATCTGTCAGCGTCTCATATTTATAGGCTGCAGATTTTGGGCGTAATTTAAAAATCATAATTGATCAGAAATACCACAAACATAATCCGTGGGAATATATATATATATAAGAGTGCCTGCTATATATATAGATTGATATGTATA
>NC_068999.1:13508969-13510983 GCF_001194135.2 Octopus bimaculoides | reverse complement strand
TATACAAACCCACACATGTCCGTGCATGGAATTCAAGTAATAATGTGTAATATAACGTAGAATTGTATGTTATGTATTTGATAAGTGCATAGATTATGAAAGGTAGAATATTGATAACTCGTATAGATTTACATTGTTATATGTATGGACAGAATGTACGATCTTGTAAAATATCTCTTTGCCATTTAACATTGCGTAGTATGTATTTGCCAAGATTTCTGTTGTCTTACTTTGAGAATCAGATCTGTTTTCCGTAATTGTGTCGAATACCTAAAGAAATAGCATTGTAATTCTTAATGATCCACGTGCCATATAATATATTCACATTCTATATCGATCCAATTACAGAGGCGAAAACTAGATACAATTATACTTATAAAGGCATTTTTCTGCCAAATATTGACATAAGAACACATGTATGCGATGTCTGTCAGATCTGCAATACTTCAATGTATATCCAGGACTTTATTATATGACTTGTCATTTAGCAGTGAATTATATTAGTTACTTTTAATTACTCGGGGAAGCTACAATCCAGAGGGAGAAGATCTGATGCACTCAGTTATTGCTCACGAATCTGTTGTTTTTGCTGAGTAGCATCTGAATGTTATTCTTTCTGAATTCCTTATATAATACTGATTACAGTAAAGAAAGAAATATTTTGAAATTCTGAAAATGAAGCAACGATAATCATTGTTAATGGAAATATGGTATATTTCCTTTCATTAGAACGGTAGTACCTTCAATTCGAAAGCGCTTGTTTAATAAATTTGTAACACAATGGTAATATCTGGTTTTAAAATTCATTAATTCCAGTAAAGATACTGATATTTAGAAAGTAGTTGATGCTCTTGTAAAATCCATGCCATTTCGAACGAAAAATTGTCAGAATTTTAAAAGATATCCATTCTGGATTGGTTGAGTATAATACTTCATAACTTTTTTTTATAGATATTTCAAAAGGTTAAAACTTTGAGCTGGCAGAATCGTTATCACGCCAGGTAAAATGTAAAGTTCATAACGCCATTTCATCCAGCTTCATTGTCCGAGTCCAAGTTCCACCGAGGTCGTTTCGCCTTTCAACCTTTCAGGATCATCAACAAAAACGCATCACTGGGTCGACGAAATGGATTTGTCACATCCTATAAAATTGCTGACCTCACAGAAATTAACTGCACGAGTATCGCATGATATTTCTTAAGACATAGTAGATATTACAGGGATTAAATATTTCATATAGGATACAAACAACACTGAAGTGGGGGTTCACATTTATATTAATTTGGAGTATGTATCATTTATAGGGCGGTATGGCCCTATAATGTTATATAAATATGAAGAATATAAAATGAAATGCAACTGAATATCCTAAAATATTTATTATTGGATTTATATATCAAACTCAGAATGAACAAGTAGTTCATGAGATAATCACCGCCTTCCGATTTTCAGCAAACTCTCCATGCTTCCAATAATTCAATTACGATATCTGGGAACAGGGCTTGTTCGAAAAATAACGAAAGAATTATAAACAACAAACTTCATTAGAGAAGTAACAATTTAACTTCAGGACTTTCAAATCAATGCGTTCATCCGCCTATACACACGCACGCACTCTCTCACACATACACACGCAAACACCCACGCACATACACAGAGGTACGCACATGCACATGCACATACGCACATGTACGTATATATATGTCTGTATATACAAATATAGGTGTATATATACGTAATTACAAATATGCATATAAACTCAACGGTTCATGTATTCGGATATGAATGTATAAATAGTAAAAATAACATCTCACTTGGAAACGTTTTTCTGCATGAGTGTAATACAACAGCGAGTTTCTCTTCCGGATAAACTTAGGCAGAAAGAAAGACAACATATGAACGCATTCTATACCTGTCAGCAGTGTAGTCAACAAACAATGAATTTGTAAGCAAAGTCTTATAAATACGAGTGCATTTGTATGTGTATATATATATATGTATATATATATATATA
>NC_068999.1:13502709-13508687 GCF_001194135.2 Octopus bimaculoides | reverse complement strand
TATATATATATATACACACATACACACACACACACACACACACCCACACACACACACACCTACATACACACATACATACACACATACATACATAAATACATACAGACATACGCGCACACATATACATAAAGGGAGGGAAATAGAGAGAGAGAGATAGACATTTTTGTTTATTTATAGTTACATAGATATATACAACCATGTAGAGTTATATATATAAAAATATGTGCGCGTGTGTGAGCATGACCGTGTTTATTATAACTTACGTACCTACACACTCATATTTGATGCATACTTACATATGTGTGTGTGTGTATGTGTGTGTGTCTGTGTGTGTGTCGGTCTGTGTGTATGTGTACGTGTGTGAGTGTTTGTTTACAATTATTTTGTAGTAGTACATTATATATTTACAATGCAGGGAAGCATATATTCCATATATTATTTAGTTTTTCTTGAGTCTCTTTACTTTCAGATAATCGCTGTCACATGTAGAAAGATATATTTGTGGTGCATTATGTAAATTAAATTATAATAATTTAATGTAATGTTAATAATTTGAATTATTCATCTAAATCTACAGACAAATTACGTCGTGTTTTGATGGCATCATTTCTAAGGATTTCAGAAAAATTATTCTTCAATTATGAATGATTATGACTTAATGTATTATCTATCACTATTTGTAAACATTATCGATTTGACGTGTTTAAGGAGCTGAATATTCAGCAGAAATTATTTCTTAGTTATACTTGAAAGTACTACGTTTTTATGCTACAAATACGCACACACATATATACACGCACATACACAGAAATATTTGTGTATATATATATATATATATATATATATATGGGTGTGTGTGTGTGTGTGTGTGTATACAAATGCATGTATGCATATGTGTGTGTATACATGTACATATGTATCTTTATATATATTTATGTACGCGCATATTCAAATGATGTCATATTTGTGAAATCAAATACCAGCCTTGACATTACTATTTATTTTTATTTTCCTTTCTTATTTTTTTACATTCTTTTGCCTTTTTATAAACCGCATCCTAAATTAAAGATTTCACTCCTAGCCCTCCCTGAGGGACAATTGACTACTCACATATTTATAAAGAAAATTATCTACAAATTTCATCAAAAGTTTTTGGGTTTTTTTTTTACACATATACTTTCGCCTTCATCCATTTTCGCTACCTCAAAACAGCTATGAAGAAACGAAATATAATTTACCCATACAAGTAATTGACAATCGACACACGCTATTCTCAATATTACTTAGAAAGTATCTTTCAACGATATCTCTGTCATATCATAAGTTTAGAAATGATGCGCAAAGTAAATCGGATGACAACGTTTGTGCATGTATTGGCACTAGCATATTTCAACGCCTAACGTCTGTGTTATGCTCTGAGTTATGGTAAATGTTTTATTGAGAATTATTCGCTTAAGCCACAATGTCATGGCTCATGCCGCATATTAAACAGTAGTGGTTACCTCAATAAATTCATGCAGGTGAAGTTAGTCAGCTGGACTGTATTATATCTAGACAGTTGCCATTGAGATATTTCTAGTCCTATATATATTCTAAATATTTACGTTCATGTTCACACGCAGAGGCAGATACATAAGCAGAAATGCGTGTCCTCGGTGCCTTGACAGATGTGTAATTAAACAATTATATGCAAACAAGGAGCTAATTTCCATTTGATATATGCAACTTGTAGTACTCCACTTAGCTAGTTGTTACAGATACTTCAATTGCTGCATATGGCTGTAACTCCAAGGAAATGCAGCGTCAGGAATTTAACATCTTACTCTCACAGTTTTGCCAACGCACAACATGAAATGTGATTATGCTATATTTTCATTTGTCCTGTTTTAGTAGTTTCAAATATGCATTAGTAACTGGATGTCAACTAGAGACATCTGAACGAATGATGGACGCTCGATTGATGCATGATACGAATTGTTGTGTATGTTTAAAACACACATTCTACATTTTAAGCAATTAATTTATAGCATCAATATTTTAGAATATAAAAAGGACACATAATTATAAAGCAATATTTTTCCAATCGGTTCGAAGTTATATTTACAACGAATATTTCTATCGTAAGAAACTCATTGAGAAAATGACATTGATGAATGCATTATGTAAAATTGTAATTTAACCTGTCCTAAAGTTCAGAAGAATATGACGCCACATTTCCAAAGAATATATTGTACTTTATAAGAAAATAATTTTACAAAATGAACCATATTCGATAAAAAAAGATATATCAAGACTGAATCTGACTTGCTTTCTAGAAACGATATATCAATTCTATGAAAAAATCAATTTCAAATTGTCATTTCCAAATTACGCCACATATACATATAATAGAATGTACGTTCACTAAGCAAACTATCATTTTAATGTACATGCGGAATAAATATTATTCCATGTAGCATTTTTTTTTATAGAGGAAATGCCCATAGCTTCTCAGAAAATTATCGGACACTACGATATTGTTTTAAATATGTATGTTGAGAGTGCATGGGGACAGCACACTCTTTGAGTACATTAGTGTCCTGATTTGACATATGAGAACGATTCAATGTGATATATTTGTTTAAGACACACAGACAATTTCTCAAGGCATATTTATTATATCGTCTAGAAAGGCTATACACAAAGAAAATTATTTTATCGAACTGGAGAGAATGAAATGCAATGTTGACTTCGGTGGTACTTGAACTCAGAATGTAATGTCGAAATATGCAGCATTAAACATCTTTCCAGGCGCAGTAACTATTCTGCTGACTCGTCACCTCTAGGTAAAGTAATTCTGCAATTTAAATGAAGGAGGCGAGCACGGAGAATCTTTAGCACACCAGGCACAATGCTTACCAATATTTCGTCCGTCTTTACATTCTAAGTTCGAATTCAATCCTGGCCGACTTTGCTTGCCGTCCTTCCGTCTTTTCGAGGTCAATAAAATAAGGACCTGTAGATAACTGTATTGCTGCAATTAATAAATCCCTCCCTTTAACTTGCTTAACATGTGCCAGTTTTTATACCAATTATAAAATTGAAATTGATCTGAACCTTTCGTAATAAAATTCCAAACAGATTATAAAACACAAGTTCCCACTACTGAAGCAATGTTCACTGTAAGATGTATGGACTGGCGTTTTGTAAGATATATAGGCTGGCCTCCGTCACATGAACATTTGGTTTTGGATTAAATTCCTGCAATAGTTATATGATGAGTTCATAGTCACATTTACTAGTACAATGTTCTGAATTATCTTTTTTGCTAGTCTGTATCACGTATGAGCAAGCATATATGGTTTTCTTCTTCCGCGCGGCTGCATAAGTAGTTGATTCCGTTTACGAAATCATAGCCTGCATTACAAAAAAAAAAACAAATTAAATGAGAAAAGTAATGTTTTATATACTAATGTTCAATTACACTATATTAATTCTTAAAGACAATGATGTTTGATAAACATGTGTGGATAAAAATCCTAACAAAACTTGCTAATAAATTATGGATATGTTTCTCGTTTTCAAAATAATATCATATTCATAAGGAGCTATTCATTCAAATAGGCAATGCTTCTAATTATAATATGTTTTTCTCTAAAATATAGGAAATATTTCCTAGGATATTTAATTTGCATGCATATTTCTGTAAAAAAATGATAAATATAACAATTTACAACAAGAATGTAATAATTTCATTTTTTTCAAATTAAATATATAGTCGCAGGTGTGGCTGTGTGGTAATAAGATTGTTTCGCACCGGCACATTTCCGTGTTCAGTCTAATTGCGTATATGTATATATATACACACACATTTATATGTATGTATATATGTGTGAGTGTTTTTTTCCCTCTACTATCAATTGACACCGATGTTGGTGTGTTTATGTCCCCATAAGTAAGCGTTGCAGGGAAGTTTTTGTCACATCACATGCTTATCACTAGCATACAACTGCATGACATGACCCATGTTTAGAAATGAACAATATAACATAACCAAGATTTATACGTATTAAATTTGCACTTCAACATGTATAGCCATTATATTTCAGCAGCATTTGAACTTCTTAGATACATCTGGCTTGTGCATATATATATATATATATAATGTTACAAAACATTATGGTGCAAAATCACCGCTGGATTTACGTCAGTAGTGTTATACTTTATCCACGCAGTGACTACAATCAGCCTTGTGGAAAATGCAGCATCTCCTAAGAGATAATTACCACTGGTTTCACAAGTAAAGCACTCGTGGTAACTAAAAGCTATTCACTTGTTCAACTATTTAGCATTGTGTGATTTTGAATATATTCCTATGAATGTATATACTTTTTATATTTTACATCTGTAAAACTTGGATCATAATATAAGTAGCGGATTATTGCAACTGAAAGCTAAGTTTAAGCTTCATTTACCTCCGTTGTTATATATTTTTCATGAATTCTAATATCACTTCAATAACGTAAAAATGTCGACGTATTTTCTAATTAAAATCGTTTCGATAAAAGTAAAGAAATGTATTTGCTCCATTATTGTTTGGATATTTATCAGGAAGTGTAATTAAATAGAAATGCAGAAAACAATAAAAATGAAGTCATTTACTTTCTGGGTAGAAGTTTAATCGCACATCCAAATTTTATGTCGTTTTCTTTGTAAAATAAGTGGCACCATCGTCGCATAAAGACTATCGTTAACTATTTAAATGATCCTTAATTTCCTTTTAGCTACTGTTATCCGCCGAGATCAGTATGACACATATTTTTTGCAACGGATGCAAAACATTATTTCTAATTAAATTAATAATCACAGATTATCACAAAGAGACTTCTTTAGAAAAGCAACGCGTTAGAAGATAAAAGAAAAGTAGTCAAGATCATACATTCGGTATAGGAGGTTTGTCGGATGAAAATTTATTAGTGTCCTCCTGATAATTACTGATAGTAGGAGAGCGTGATTTAAATTAATCTTGTAACCCATCGTTGAAGTTTGGCTTGCCGTACTTGATGTTCAATACCCGTTCAACGATTGAAGAGAATAATGCATCAATCCAACCACCGAAGTTTATAAACAAATTAAGTCGCATAAATAACTATATATTGCGACCGAAACATCATTGCTAGGGTGAACGGGACAGCAAATGGTGATTGTGTGTGTGAGTATATGTTTCTATCTATCTATCTATCTATCTATATATCTATCTATCTATCTATATATATATCTATCTATCGATCGATCTATCTCTCTCTCTATCTATCTATCTATCTATCTATCTATCTATCTATCTATCTATCTAAAGATTACATTCCTGGAGTATTCATGTATGTATTCAGTGTATCTATTAGTACAAAATGTGTGTGATCTTACACTGAGGGTTCGAAGGGGAAGTAAAATAGATGGAGTTCTACTGTGCTATGACGTGAGTTTTTGTGGGAACGTTTGTGTATGCTCTAGTCAAACTCTTTGTCGCACTACCTGGTACTGGTGGATGGCCGAAGCAGGGGGACTGGTGATTATAGTCGTAATGGAGTACGCAGATATGAGAGGATGTATTTCCTTTAATGTGAGTAAAGATTAAAATCTTTAGTTCCACTCACAATTAGCCTGAGTATTGGGAGCCTCATAAAATCTCTCCCTTCTCAGCCTAGCATAACGTGCAGTTCTTGCTGCTCTTGAACTATGCTTTGCATTTATCTCCAATCTTTGCATTGTTTCAACGATTGTACGTGTTTAGCTATGATTTTCACGTTACGTCTCTCCGAGATGGTGTAAGAGGATCTGAAGACACGGAAACCATGATCTACTCGTCTTGCTGAGCTGGAAGGGTGTGCTTCGCTCCTTTACTGTCAATATATCGGACATATGTACACACACATACACCCCCCCACACACACACACACATACACACACACACACACACACACATATATATATATATATAT
>NC_068999.1:13501079-13502510 GCF_001194135.2 Octopus bimaculoides | reverse complement strand
TATATATATATGTATGTCTACGTATATATTTTATTTCCGTAATTTGTTTTAGTTATTAGACTGTGACCATGCTGCGGCTCAATTCACTAACATAGGTGTTATAAAGTAGTGGTAGAGGACACTCCGACGTGCACACACATAAATGTTTGCACATACAACGGGCTTGTTTCAGTTTCCGTCTTCAAAATTCATTCAGAAAATTTTGTTCGGCCGGGTGTAAAATATAACCTGAAAATGCTACGCACTGTAATTAAACCCGGATGCAATACCTCTTACCACACAACCACATCTGCACCTATGCAACCAGACGTGCGGTTACCTCATGCTACAGCAAATCAAACTCTGTAAATCTCAATTTGTACCTTGGATCTCTAAGCCATCGATGGCTTCGTTGTCTGTAAAAGATCCATTGACTATTTTGTGGAGTATCCGATAATTTCTCATAAATAAATATTGAGTCGTATTTTCTACACGGTTAGACAATATTTGGTTCAAAGAGATATGACTGCATGGCGATTTTTGTAAACAATGTTAATGTAATTGTAGATATGATATCAAAGTAAAGCAATTTATTTTAAATACTTCCCTATAAAGAAATAAGTTTCAATGCCCCAAAGGACAAACAAGCACGCACTAAAACGTATACGGACACAGACATATATGTGCGTATCTTTGTGTGTTTATAGGCAAATGGGAAAATGTTGCAATGTCTTGAAAAGACTGTGATTCGATACCCTGCACAAGATTCGTAGTTTTTCATTAACAAATCTCGCTCGTTCGGCTTCGATTCAAACCAAATGATGAACTACTTTTGGACTGTAGGGCTAGGAAAATTGATGTAGCATAGCACCCAGTCAACCTGTTATTGAATGGCGTATATTCGCGTGCACGTGTGTGAGTATGAGTGTGTATGAGTGCGTATGCACCCTCGTCGAACAGTAATGCATTTATGACCAAAAAATAGTGCAGGAAATATGACATGAAGATATGTAGACTAAAGATTATATTTCAACCGCAACCGCAGAGTTGTTATAGTCAATAAGTGATTAAGTATTTGCTGACAGCATCTTAATCTATCTTTTACTCAAACATCCTCACAATTATGTACGGATTATGAATGACATATTCTACAGTGATGCCATATATCTATATATAATGTCACTTCACTCTTTCTTCTTATTATGTATCTACAGTTAAAATGAAAATTGATGTATTCATTGATTACATCATAGTAAGAAAACATAAAACTGACACTTGTATAGAATACAGTTTTACTCTCTTTAATGTTTGTCTAGAAAATTTTAACTCTGTTTTTGCAGCAATAGGAAAGAAATCAAGAAATAATTTATTTTGCATTCGGAAAAAAGTACACGAGATTTCTAGAAACTATTGAATGATTGTCATGATAATATTAATTATATATATATATAT
>NC_068999.1:13498360-13498890 GCF_001194135.2 Octopus bimaculoides | reverse complement strand
TATATATATATATATATATATATATATATGCATGTATGTATGTATGTATGTATATGTATACATTCACGGAAAATTATTCTTTAGGTAATTTCCAGAGAGAACACATATACATTTACATAAATAGCAGCTAAGACAAAGGCACTCATTCAAGTAAGTAGAAAGTGCTGCAGATATAAATATTATGAAATGAAAGGAATACATCTTGTGATAAAACTGACTCGAAAAAGATGCTACTAAGTACCATATAGATTCAGAAGTCACCAATTTCCCAAACTTAAGTCGGGTTCAGTTCGATCCGCATTATTGCAGCTTTACGTATGCACATACATATACGCAAACACATCCACGAATACATATATACATATACATACACACATATATAGGGGGATACACACTCACAACGCATACAGAAACCCGCATGTAATATGGATATGTGCAAATTTAAAATGTGCCGTGTTACTTGCTACTGCTGAATACACACACGCACACACACACACACGCATACACACACACACACACACACACACACA
>NC_068999.1:13492299-13498235 GCF_001194135.2 Octopus bimaculoides | reverse complement strand
ATATATATATATATATATATATATATATATTTACATACATAGCCACCCACGCGCAAGTACTCACGCACACAACAGGCACACACACAAAAAGACATTGGGTACATTATCATTCGTATGCATCATCAAGTATCCAATCCCATTTGCAAGTAACGAGTGATTATTTCTGTCGTCTAATGTGGATACGTCACAGTGACGCTCCAAAATAATATAAATGAAAAGAAAATTCATCGGCTTTAAGAAGGCAATTTCAAAACACGTTGTTTAAAGCACGAATCTACTTTCTGCGATATGGAAAAAAAAACTAGTGCCACAAAATTGATTAGCTTTGGATGGCATTTGAAAAGAGCTGCCCACCACATACAATCAGGTTGTTTATCGTGGAGAAATGATGTAGGAGAATGTATCTAAGACATGCAATTTGTGTATAGGTGAAAGATAGCATATTATTTTCAGATCACATAAATCTAACCCATGACTAATTTAGATACGAAAGTTCCAGCAAATGGATAACTTTTCCTTTGGTGAACTGACGGACAACAAATACATTTAGTCTATCTCCGGATCAAGTTTACTTCTTTCATTTTCCGTTTTTGTGGATAACTGAAAGAGGCGGCATAAACTGCATTAATTCGAAAACAGATCCTTGAGGCTCCACTGACTATAACTTGTAGAGTGCCCTATAGGCTTCCACAGCACGGCTTATTCTTTTCTCCGACTATACCGTGTCTGCTTAGTTTGGTTTTTACAAATGTGAGATGGATATTATAACCATGATTGAACGATTCATTTCTTCTTTGCACACAGCCCAACGAATTTGTTCTTTATTTCGATTCGATTGGTGGTTCTGTGAAAACCAAAGCTTTTGAGGTTCTCCACAACTAGATAGGTTCATGGTGACCTCTCTACCAGGTTCCACGCAATGGCTATTGTCTTAATCATTAAAACTGCCAGTTTCCTTTTCTTTTAAAGGTAATAATTTCTTTGGTGTAGTTTGTTTAGCCGAGGCCTATGTTGTTAATACATACAGGAAGATATGACAGGAAGAAATAGGAGTATATAGCAGAAGATATAGGAGTAGAGACAGAGACGAGGAGAGAAAGAGAGACTGGTTCATAGAAAGTGATGTAAAAGTAACAAGGGAAATAAACGAAAAGACAGAACACATAAACAGAGATAAAGAATCCGAGAGAGAAAAACGAAGATGGGAGAGAGGGTCATAATGCGAAGTGCGAAAGGCAGATAGATTAGGTGAGAAGAGGAAAGTAGTAAATCGAAAAGACAAAGAGAGAGGAAAAACAGAGGGAGAAAGTGATAACCAGAGCGAGCAGATACACAATGTAAGAGAAAGGCATCGAGAAATGGAGGCAAATGGAAAAGCAGACAGAAAGCGGGCATCTCTGTAGATGAGACAGGGATAAATGAAGTGGTGCGAAATGTTTTAAAATAAAAATGAAAATGTGTGAAAATGAGGGGAAGAGGTGGATATAAGAAAAATTGAGATTGATACTGACACAGATCAATGTAATGTAACTGGAGATATTGACACGATTCTGGTACAGCGATAAAATACATCTATTGCTAGGTACGTGATAAAAATTATAATTTTGATCGGGGTAATGAGAACTAATAAAATCGTATTTCACTCACCTTGGGAATGACCAGATTAACACCAAATGAGAAGAAATTCTCCCCTCTTGAATACTTACCTAGCGTCAATGATCATTATATATGTGATTTACAATTGAAAAATATAAACAAGCCTCAACTTCCTAAAATTCTATGTAGTATTTGAGCCATGAACAAGAGTATATTGTCTCTAAGAAGTTGAAGGCTATAACTACTTTCACACAGCAAAGGACAAGCAACGCATTAAAATTGTTATGAAATCCTTTTTACTACGTATTGAGTAGATTTTGATCATTTTGATATTGCAAAATTCATTACATGTATTAAACTATTATTTTGATTGTAGTATATATTTAATAAAGTATTGAAACCACTGGCAATTTGGATATCAGCTCAAATCGATCTAATTGGAATTGTTTAAGGTTTCCCATGTGTATATCTTCACAATTTCAGCAAACCGGCTCCAAAACTCGGTCCTCATTGATTTGTGTCATCAGGATAATATTGCCCTTTATAACATAATCCCATTTATTTCTCCAAAGTGTGTTTCCTACAGGCGTAATATCAAGTTGTGAAGCAAAGGAAAACTATTTATAATGATTAAATCTTTCATCATTACCTCACCGGTTTCGGTTACATACTTCAGGCTATACGACCTCAAACATAAACAGCCAAACATTATTCGGGTGCAATACAATTTTGGGTATCGATTCTATTCTTTCATTGGCTGTTAAGCGTTGTCGTTCTTGCTGGATACGTTTACTGAGTACCCACCTATGATAACGTGTGATATTCCTACCCCGAAATGTCTACTCTTCAATGTTGAACAGAAAGCTTCAATATGATGAAGTTAAGAGGCAGTCAGATGATGAGGGTTCCACTCAGCAAGGTTAGTCACCGTTTTTAGCTCATGGATGTGTTGTTTTGATCAAGTTGTTACCTGACTGGAACTGTTTTCAAATATTCATGCAGTTACTTCGGAGTACTCCTAGCTATTATTTTTAGAATCTCACTAGTGGCAAAATGTGCTTATTAAAATACAGATGCCTATGGGAGAGAATGGATTTTCTAGCGACACTATGCAGTGAATCGTTGTTATATCCGGACAAATAAACATCACTAACGATTTCTTGCTGTTTACTTAGTTGAATTGTACCATTGGTGTTCATACAGCATACAGTGTCAGATATGAAGATCTTCGAAATTTAGTTTCAGACGGTGACACCAATATGAATTTGAATGACTATTTCATAAATAATGATCTATGGAACAAAACTCATTAAAATCTGAATATACGCGCTTATTATACTCTAATCAAGTAAAAGCGTTACCCTAAAAAATGTTCCTTTCATGAAATAAGTCTCACAAATGTTCTTTTCAACAAATATCCTAGAATCGTTGTAGACACAGTTGAGCAACATCCATAAATGTTAGCTCGTACGTTTGTATATCTAATCGAGAACACAGATCTAAGTTTTAAGAGGAAAAAGTGTACGGATATGAAAAAAAAAATTCAACGTGAGTAATATGGAAACAACCTCTAAATAAGTTGAAATATATAAATATCTGGTATTAATCATGAAATGGAGAACACATCAAAGAAATTCTGGATAGATATGTCCAAGGCATAAAAAACAACTTACGTAATGAGTGATATTGAACAGTAAAAAGGGGCAAAAAAACGAGAAATGCAAAAGCTTATTAACATTATAAGATATGGACCTTTTGAAGAATGCGGAAGTTGTCTCCTGTTGATATATTACAACTTTTTGTCATTTAAAGAGCGGAAATTCACTACAAAACTAGAAAGCGCGAGAGTGTAATGTCAAATGATGTTGCATAAAATGAAAATGCCTTGGAAATATAAGTGCAGGTAAACAAAAGCTAATAGTTGGGTAGAGAGAGAGGGAGAGAGAGAGAGAGAGGGAGAGAGAGAGAGAGAGGGAAAGAGAGAGAGAGAGAGGGAGAGAGAGAGAGAGAAGATATCGCGGAGTGCTCTAACATATAGCTTGCTATGTCGTTTGAAGGAAAATAACTAGGTTATGTCCTTTATTTCTGATGAGTGTGCATTAAACCGCTCAGCCTATATTGTTTTATTTTGCGTCCATTACGTAGTATTTGCCTCGCGTTAGCCGTGCCGAAATAGTATTTTGCATATTGTTATATTTGATTGAAACTGTCTTAATTTGGATATCTAGCGATGAAAGCAATTACAATCTCGTTTATTATACCTCCCATTTTAATATATCTTTATCCATTAATTCCATATAATGTTCATTTGATTTCAATGTCGCTGCGTTCAACAATTTCAAAATTTGAACAAAAGATAACGCTACCTACACATATACTCGTTCCTTTTTCGTTGGTAACTATAGACGATGCGTACTTCATTTCCAATTGTAATTTACTGCACATACCATATCCATATTTTTTTGTAGAATTGTATTTAACGATGCATATCAATTCGCGAAATGAGAGTGAAAATATACTATATCGTCTTTGGTTTCACTATACATTCCGACAGCAAGCAGATGTATCTCTAAAATATAATGATTCATAGACATCATTTGATATTCATCTCATGTTTCAGTAAAATACAAATTCTCTATATTTGTACATCCCAGGTAACATCTAATGCGTCTTTGGTCATACCGGAGATTTTTAGACATTATTGAATTTATCTTTCACATATATACTCATCTTCCAGCGTTCCACCGTTCAAAGTTTTTGCTTTTTGATTTCAGATATTAGCCATTTGTTTAATGACAAATTGAATATCGTTTGCGAGAAATGAGCTACTACATGAAATATCCTGATGATTTTAACGTAGCTCTACAATATTTGATTTTTAAGTGGGCACGTATTATTTGCCTTCTACAGTTCATGTTCATATAATGAATTTTCGCTTTCATCATAATATGTCAAATTCCATTTATCGCCTTTTAAGTAATCCCTGCTCCATAAAATCCTTAATTGCATAGAATTTCTATTTTAATCGAGCACCATACTTACAGTTTGGTTGATTCATGTAGCCGATCTGTATCTGCTTCGAAATCGTACCTTTAAAGAAATGCCCGTTCCGTTGTAAATTGACTGACACACAACTTCAGTTCACATCTTGGTCATTCTTGTGTTCCATATCCACTACTGTATGTTCTCCGGTTGATTTCTGTGTTTATTTAATACCTTCCTCGTTATTATTGTAACAAACAACAATATTCCACTTTTAATAGTTGATCCAGAATATTTTCGTGGTTCTGAAGTTACGCTATATATTCTGAAAGGTAGATGAATCAAGGTTTTCTGATATTTCACAAGTATAATACACAAAGAAATATTTTGAGGGATGGCAATAATCAATGACGTGATTCCAGAATCTGATTGGTACTTAACATTTTGGAGACTATTGAGAGGAACATTTGACATCAATGGGAATTCTAATCATATTGTAAATGACAATAATAAATAAAATACGATATAATTATCTGCTGTCTAGCAATCATCCTACCACGTGGCAATAACTTTGTTTTTAAATGATGCAACATAAACGTTAACTTGGCTGCAAGATAGATAATTATTAGTTGCAGATTTCCATGTTTTACCTGATTGAACTTATTCCACTTTAGCCTAAATTTAGACAGTCATCCGTTTCCGGAAATCGTAATACTTCACTCTTACTTGTTATTCATTTTCTTAGTATTGTCTGTTTGTCGGTCAGCATTTATGTATAACAATAAATAGGTGAGTGTGCTTTTAACGTGTACCTTTATGCAGATATACACACACACGCACGCACACACACGCATATTTTGATATATACACACAAATATACTCAAATATAGAAAACTATATACATACGAGTGATTTTTGTGTTTGGTTAACATTATCAAAGCATGTTGCAATTTTTCGGTGCCTACATATACGTATCTGAAAACACGCCTATCTTCTTGCATTGTAAAATGTGTATCTGCATAAGAGTTGTTATCCGCCTCTGTCGTTTCCCGTTCTTTTCATTATGCCGTGAATAAGTTCAATTTCTATAAACAATCGTGCGTCATTTCATTTATATTTACCTCTTATTTATAACACAACGTCATGTTTGCAGAAGACAGAACAGAGTGAAGAAACCAGTTCACAGTCACATAATACATAGCCTGTGGGAGAGACACTTTTTGTGCATTTGTTAAACATTTTTATTCGATTTTATTGTCATAGCACTCTATACAGAATCATGCATACAAATATATGTGTGCGCGTGTGTGCGTATGTATGCATATATACATACGTACATATATATATATATATATATA
>NC_068999.1:13489145-13492116 GCF_001194135.2 Octopus bimaculoides | reverse complement strand
TAAATACTGAAAATATTAATGCTCACAAAATTACAAAGAAAAGTATATTTGATGACATACCCTTGCATGAATAAATTCTTGTGATTTCGTGATATTTAGATCATTTTCCTATATTTTTTTCGATTTGAAAAGAATATCCTCAATAATACGTTAAATGTGTATACAGCGAACTGGAAAATTAACACTCACACACACACACACACACACACACACACACACACATAAACACACACACACAAGCACACACACACACAAACACACACACACAAACGGACACACTATATGTATATCCAAGCATATGTGTATGTATGTGTGTACTAACGCGTTTGTTTGCACGTGTGTAGGATCTGTAGCGGCTTTATAGACGAAATTATAGGATCGTTTCTATATAATTGATTAACGGTTCCAATTTTAGAGACATGTTTGCAACTTAGCTCATCTACCGGAAATGTGTATGAGATTGTGGGCGTTTATTCATATTTAAATACCCATGTAAACTGTATTTGTCACCTATTTTAGTGTGTTACGCCCCCGCTGGGACGTAGACAGTTTCAGGTAGATATTGCAAGCCTAGTGAGAGACAATATGTCTTACAAGGTTAGATTCTTATTCAGTATTTCCTCACGAGTGAATTGTACCTGAAAAATTTCACTTACATATAAATCAGAGGGTGACGTCTTATGTGATGCGGTAGTGCAGAGTGAAGATGCCCTCAGTCATTCGCTTGCCATGTAGTATTTACGGATGCCAAATGCATGCACATATTCGAATTGCCTTTCATTTTTCGAGATTGCTTAAAGAATATTTGTGCTCGTAATGTCAATACTTAAATTCGGAGTAAGTTAAATCTTTGTATATTTCGTTAGAAGAGTTTATCTTGACATCGCATTTATCACAAATATTTTCGTATCCAATGTGAGTTAACTGTACAATCAGGTTGTTTTCTATGACTAGTAGTACTATTCTGGTGTGGCCCAAGCATGGGAAGATTAGATAGTATGCTGTAAAAAAAATGAACGATCGTATAAAACTTATCAGCTACTTATCTTATCCATGTAGATGCGATTCTATATAGACCCACTCTAAAAGGTATATAGTTTTGGAAGAAGACAGCTTTTGAATGGTATGTCTGGCAAATTCCAAACCATATCAAATTGATATTTCTACTAGCACAGATTTCTTTTTTCTTTTCATTCCTTTATCCCCTCAACGCAAACGACTTTCACCCATGTGCAGATAGACTTACGAACTAAGCGAACATTCTAACAGGAAAACTAGATTTGATATAAGTGAAAATACAATTCTAATGTGAATTATAGATGGCCGTGTATCTCCGGGTTCATTTCCACTGGGCTGTACCTTGTTTTGTTGTCTTCTACAACAGCCTAGCACCGATAGAGTAAATGACAGTATTTAAATATATTGCGACCAATTCTAGTAAAAGTTTCGAAGGTGGCGTTCCAGCATGGTCCAATTTATGAGTGAAACAAGTAAAACATTATTTATACACATATATGTGCGTGTGTATGTATATGTAAGAGTGTGTGTGTTTGTGGCTGACAGTCTGTATGTGTGTACGTATGTATGTCAGTGTGTATATATACACACACATACATATGAATACACACACACCCACATTTATATATTCATTTTAACATATTGCTTCATAATTAGATTCTGTCTTTCCGATAAATTGTTCCGATAACATCATTTGCTACTTTTTTTAAAAGTTGTCCTTTAGTACACGTTATATCTACGGACAATATATAACAACTGTCAATAATTTAGCCTATTCAAATGCAAGCTTTCTCTGCCAGCTGAAAAGATTTATTACATGGTGACGAACAATATAATTGTACTGTATAGTATTGCCAATATATCTATTTTATAAGTTATAGAACTCATACTACAGTATACATAAGTAGTTTAAAAAAATAAAACTGCAAAATCATAGTGCGTTATTTCATCAAGCATAGAAATAATTTACGTTAATTTTAATCATCGTTAAAAAATAAGATTTATGCACAGTCTGTGAACTGATATAACCGAGTAATATATAAGACAATGATGATGTCGGTGAGAAAGTAGGCATTGCCGGCGAAGACAGCAACGACAATGGGGATTATTATTTTCAATAAAACGACTCAGATGTCAGTGATATATGTGACAATGGCATCAACGAGCACAGAGAGAATAATGCCAAATACGAGGATGATAATTGTGGTGATGATATATCAAGACAACAGTGACGAATAATATGTTAATAATGTTGATCACGATGATGATGTTAATGATGAGAACGAAGTTCACGATCATGATGTCGTTGATGACGACGAGGAAGAGGATTTTTATGATGACTACGATGACGAAGGAAATGATTAGAAGGAGGCATGAAATCTTATAAGCGACAAAATGTGATATAGAACTAAAAACAAAAGAGCATTTGTGAAAAATATATAAGTAACTAAACTGCGTAAATGTAAAGTATAAAAAAGTAAAGTTGAACTGAATATTGTGTGAAGGATTTATCCGTATAAGAAAGAACTTAGGCGATAAAGGATTAGAAATTATGGTTATCAGGTGAGGTTTATATAAATATATTTATCAGAATACACTAATAATTTGGTAATCTCATGAACATTACGTCAGTACTTATATCTTTTCGCAAAGGATAAAAAAAGAGATAAGAAATTAATATACAAACAAATCATGTATTATAGAAAACAAGATTGCATTATGCATAAACACGGTATGTATTTAATCAAGTGTATATAATAATATTCACTACTGTGTTGTAAAAACGTCTATATACATACACACTCACATATATACGTAAGCACTTGCAATGTGTTTGCATATGCATATGTGATAATAGATATATGTGTGCGTTTATATAAACATGCATACATGTGTGTGTGTGTGTGTGTGTGTGTGTATATATATATATATATATATATATATATATATATAT
>NC_068999.1:13473658-13487846 GCF_001194135.2 Octopus bimaculoides | reverse complement strand
ATATATATATATATATATATATATATAGGTATATATACGTATATGTACATACATATATAAATACATACATACATATATACGCGTGTGTGTTCTGTCTGTTCGTTTCTCTATATATATGCATGCATGCACTTATCTAATTATAGAAATTCCTTTACCCCTAATGCCAGGAGAATACTCGGTGTATATAATCTACGTTGGGCTCTTATACCTAACAGTTGCAGGAGTCGTTTTTTTTTTGTAGACACAAAATACATACACCCAGAATTATTGGTGCAGAAATACATATACACACATATACAAACATATAATCAACTGAATACAGTGCTTTAAAATAACACATTTTGACTATTCCCTTTATTGTAGTTTTCTGTTTTTAGAATGATTTATGTGTCACTGTACTCTGCAGAAAACTCGGCAGTAACTCGGAATTTATGTTTATCTCGTTTAGTGTACTTCTAATATTTTCCAAACCAAACATCTTAATGTTTGTTTTTCTATTCATCAGATTCAATACTTAAAGCGGGAAAGTGTTCTTTCTATTCAGCATGTAAATATTGATATAGCTCTTCGTTTCCAATGGGTTTGTTTGTGATTTTCCCGTGAGGCTATGAGATTATATCATTTATCACCGATTGTTACATGGTTTGTGTTCATATACGCCAATATACATTAGGTTAACATTCGGAATAACTTATTTTATAATGCGTGAAGCTGTGCAAATCAGGTGTAAAAAAGAATTTATTGCTTTTATCGAAATTCTCATATTGCAGAATGAACCAATATATTTATAGGTTACAAATAAGAAGAAGTCATGACATCATTCATATATTGTATATGAAAAATAATTTGGTTACGTTGCGCTCGTGATCGAAAAAGTCTAACCTTCACTCTTTTCCCGAGAAGGAAATTCAGTAAAACAAACGGTGTCCAAAATAAATATATTACAAGTCATTTTTGAATATATGTTTAAAGACTAAGAATAAATTAACTAGAGAAATACAGTTGACAATCTATTATTTTAATTATAATATAATATAACAAAAAATATTAAAAAAACTAAAACCTACATACATACATATATACATACATACACGTATGCATATATTATATATTTCACACACACTACAGATTTGACACAAATGCCACTTGAAATCATCCAAATAATAGTCATTATTTAGCTTCGTATTTTACGTGTTACAGAATTATCTAAGACATCGGAATATCTATTGAAGAGAGCTATTATTGTCTAATGAGTGCTGATATACTGAAACATGAAGACAATTAAATATTTCATTATCCCTTTACAATTTGTCGGTGGTTCATATGTTTTTTTTTTATGTAAGCGGATATTTGAATCTATAACGCAAATTTCCATATGCAAGTGTTTATAAATAAATATATATATATATATATATATTCTCACAAAATACAGAGATACCTGGAATAAATATATGCTTATTTACTAACAACACAACACCTCTGGGCAGGTTTATATATATGATATGCTCGGGGCTGCATTCTATTTCTAAGGTGAATAGTTTGTCCCTTTTACCATATCACTGCATTTTCCACAGTCATTCCATTCACACGGAGCAGCCTCCAACACCAGTTTTTTTAATATGTTTTGTCTGCCAATATCGGACGGGTCTTTCAGAGTAGGCAAAATTACTGGAATCATTCATATTTTCAGCAAACAAATTGATAGCTGCTTGGTGCTTATATAGTAATAGTGAAAATCCGGCATTACTACACCAAGGTGTGGAATGGCTATTTGCATATTCGTTCGTAACACTTCGAGGCTACATGCAAAACCAGTTGGGTGTTGTATATTTTTCTCTAAGATGAATAAATAATCCTTTAGCAGCCAACGCTGCGTTTAACAAATCCTCGCATTGATGATTACATGGGCATCCTATGTTTGGATACGTTTGGACACGCATTGTTCAGACCGGTTAAGACACTGGTGTTTCAATATGTTGCTTCTCGTCATCCAGAAATTTGAAAGGAGCCAATTTCACAGGATTTATTTATAAATCTATCAAACAATTTATTTGATGATCGATGCTTCTATAAGCTTGCTGAAATTAATCCCTATTCCCACCGTCCATAATGAGATTTCTATAGGGAATGTTTGAATATGTATTATACATTGGATGGTGTGTATATTTAAGGGGAATAACTTGCCCCTTTTACGATAACAGACAGTTCAACACGTCGTATTTGAATACCACAGTCTGAGACACCGATGTTTGCCATATGTTTCGTAGGAGAGAAATAGTCGGCAACTTGAGACTAAAAACAAAAAAAAAATATTCTCACTCGGGGTGTCTTGTGAGCCATAATCAAACAGAACTCAGAGATGAAACGAAACACTTTCGTCTGCTTTCTTTGTTTCAACGAACAAATTGTATGATGATCTGTGCTTATATTCACCAAATAATAAAAATTCGTTATGCACCGTCTGACCTGATCTAGACCAGCTATCAACCTGTTAATTGAAAATCTCCAGCGAAATATAACACAAAGCTTGTTTACATTTATAAACAGCTGAGTACGTTACCATGTATGTGACAGCACTGCTTCGAGTTCCGTCTATGTAAACATTTCAAATACAATAGCATGCTAGTACCTATCTCCTATCACAACCGAAACAATATGTAAATTTCATTCACAGACAGCTGGTTATTTCTTATTCGCTCTCTTTGTTCTACAGTATATATTGAACCGTTTTTCGAGTTGAACATTTAATTACACAATTCGTGTGTATTTACTTTATATACATATATGAGTTGGAAACATTCTCTTTACATTTCAGGTCTATTGTCCATGCTGGCATGGGTTGAAAAGTTGCGTAGAGAGTTGTTATCTCAGTTACTAGCAGTTGAAACCTGCGTAATGTAGACGGCGTTTTTAAAGTTCATTAGCATCCTTAACCTAATATGTCTGCTAGTACTCACACACATACATATATACATATACATATATACATACATACATATATATATATATATATATATATATACATATATACATATATATATATGTGTGTATATATATATATATATATATATATATATATATATATATATATATATATATATAATTAAAAAATGGAGCAAGCCAAAGATTAACGACCACATCCATTGGCCCATATCTATAGCTTACTTATTAATACAAAGCATAAAGAAATCGGTGAGGCAACATTTCTTACGGTTGTTTCTGATCGGTTGTCAAAATGGTGTCAATAATTAGATGTGAGAATAAACGCAGCGGAGCTTCATCAGAGTAAAAGTCGAGACCATAAATGTAAACAAAGAAAAGATGGAACATGAAAGTCAACATGACATATACAAAGAGACTAGAAGCCATATATATTAAGAGCATATAATTTATCATCAAGGCGCTACAAGATCCGTAGGTACAAAAATGAGCTAGTACAGGACTAGGGAATACTACAATTTATTAACAGGTAGGTGCAATTTAAAGTGGGGTCTGGATATTTAAAGGTAGAAATTATCAAGAAACTATATATAAGGGAAATACTAACATGATTATTAAATGATAGTACCTATGTTAACGGGGTGAACTCAAGGAAAAGTAGCTAGTTATCGTAGGGTGCTTAAGAAAGATTTAGCCACAGAAATTAATACAGAGCGTCACACATATGGTCCAAAATAGGCCAGTATAAGTCCAGCGCTTTCTACATTTGGGCAGTTAGATTCTGAACCAAGGTCACAAATTAAAACCGTTACGAAATATTAATTTATAAAATAGACAAGAAAAAAAATTACGGGGGAGAAGTCAATGAATAGGTAGAATGGGGCCGTTTATGTCCTTCAGCATGCTAACGTTGTAACACGAATTAGGGAGAGGGAAGGAATCCACGAGATTGTGGTTAAGGGGAGGCAACTAGTATCGGTAATTCAGCGATCCAATAAAAGCTACTAGGGAATGAATTTGGGCTAATCTTCGTATATAGCGAAATGTTGTCATAGTTAGATATATTCAGGTACGCAAGAAAAATCCGTCTTTTGTATGTATTTCTCTGTGTGCGAGCGCATCCTCTGTTTTCGTATTCGTATATACGTGATAATATTTATGTGTATGTATATGTTAGTGGTTTTATGAATACCAAGATTAAAACATGGCTAATGTTTGGGACAAAAACTTATAGAGAAATTGACAAATTCTCTTCTGCCATGTAGAATTCATCGTATCTCAGACAAATACAACTAACAAAACCTAGTATATATGGCTGCAGTAAAGTAGAAAAGACAATTGCCTATAATTACTTGTATTAGCAGCCTTGTCTTCGTAGCTCTTGATGAATCCTTCGTTAACAAATCTTCTCTTGTGGGAATATTTCATATAATTGTTATGTGTCTTCTCCACATGATTCAGTATCCTTAACAAAATTTTAGTGCGGCTAGAATTGTATGTGAGCAGCCTAACACGCATAACATGAGATGTCTGAAAGAATGAAGACAAATATCTTCTGTCTCGAGTATCGGGGTACATATTGCGTTGGATAATTATCTGAAAGAAATTTATGTTATGCAAAGAGCACAAATTAGAGGATATTACCGCCATACATAAATATATTACGTAAACTATGGTGTCGACAAAAGTAGATGGAATCAGGACTGCGGCTTCGAAAAAGTCGATTTATAATGGAAATGTCCGACACTATATAGATGAGTTACAAATGTATAATGAAAGCGAACCGAAAGAAATGGGATTCTATTTAAACTGCCAGTACAAGAGAAAATGTATTGACCAGTGGCTGCTACAATATTCCGACCGAGGTCAAGCGTAATATATGTAGTGCCTCGGTTAGACCGGAAATTCATGTGTATGAACTGCCTCATTCTACCAAACTCCAGGCGAAAGTCGTACTGAAAGGCAGTGTGAGAGTCTAATACATATTTTCCCTCGATGGTTTTCCATCGATTCAATTTCGCACATTAATGTAAGAAATATCTGATAACGGTCAAGGCTCTTTGACTAATTATGTATGCGGGACATTCCGTTCTTATATACATATCCACCCTTACGTAATCTCACGAAACAATTATTGATGAAACACAGATAAGCAGATCGTGAAGAACATTCACAGACTTCTACATGATTGCAATGGTAACATGAAGTGGAGAACAACGACCAATGTAAATATGTGTGCATTGTCCATTTTTCAGGATTTATCACACAGGAAAATATAATCACGGGTTAGTTGTAAACAGGGATCGGGTGTTTGATATCAGAAACGTTTCAGTTGAATATTCCTTTTTTTTCTTTTTTTCTTGTAGGAGTTACCTGTTTGAAAAAAATGGCCGGTTGGAAAAAAATATAACACATGATTTCAATAGGAATTTACTAAGTTCATCCTAGATTATTACCAAAGTTTATGCGCAACGCCTACAAGAACAGTCTTAGCGGAAAATTCCTCATGACGTTTTGTCGGATATTATGCTTTCGGAATGCTTCATGTGGTCAAGTACGTACTACGAATCGAATCTCTCCATAGGGTATGCATGAAACATTCATGGGAATGGGGTAAACCTTGAAAGGTGCCTCGTTTGATGTTGATATTGGTAGTTTGACTTATCCTATTAATATAGAAGGAGATGTGTGTTCCACTTGGCCATGCTACATTGTAAGATATTAAAGGTGACAGGAGAGATCTTATATATTTAAAGGGCTTTGAATACCCAGTTATGTCGTGCGCTTTCCTGTATCAAACGCTTTCCTTTAGTGTGTCTATACCATACTGAAGGTCTTTTCGCTCCGGCAATTCCCTACAATCACTTTACGTATGAGTAATTTATATTTGCACCCATAATTTCATGTCTTCTAATCACTCTTTTGCTCTTATTGCTCTTGCCTGCTCCGCTAACCTAATCTCACTTATTTCTGGGAGTCCTATTTCATTCTGTTTTGCTTTCATTCCATGTCTGAATCCTCTTCCCCTGGGTTTACTCCTGATCCAGTATTCAATTACCATTTGGTTCACTTCCTTAACTCACCTTCTTCTCTGACTCTGTCTTTGTGCACAAGCAGTCTCTGGAGGACAACCGGGCCTGCGCTACTCAACCAAAACAACAAAGCTATTACTACCCATACGTTGGGTTGGTTCCCTTCACAGTTCTGGATGTTTGGGAACATGCTCATAATTCTCACTAGGAGAGCTGGTGAGTTTCAAATGGTCCCATATCTCCACCCAAATATTGCCATGCAGTTAAGTCCCGATTAAATTCCCGATCATCATCATCATCATCATCATCATCTTCATCATCATCATCATCATCATCATCATCATCATCATCATCATCATCATCATCATCACCATCACCATCATCATCACCATCATCAGCAGTATTATTTTGTATTTGTCGCTGTTTGTTTGTCAATGCAGGCGATTAAATGAAGTTTACTTGATTTCATGTATTTTTAATTCAAAATAGCACATGCAGATATTATTCTAAATCTTGCCGTCCCGCGTGAAAGACGTTGGCGAAAGCCATTAAAACATTTCTCTTATATTGTTAAGAAAAAATATTTGCTATTTGGAATATCTAAATTTTGTAGTACACTGAAATATAAGGTGCTTAAGGCAAATCCCACTTGATAATTTTTCACTCAATGAATAGTAACTTCCGGGTGTGTTTTCCGTTCGAATGATATTATATTCACATCCTTATAAATTTCGTTAATATTTATGCACAAGCGTGAGCACGCTGGAGGAAAATACTTAGCGGCATTTTTCCCGTATTCACATTCGGGTTTCGAAATTGCGTTGATGTCCATTTTCTTTTTATCTTTTCGGGTTGAAGAAAATAAGTACCAGCTGAGCATTGGGGTCACTGTTATCGACTTAACTTCTCCCTCGAAACTCTGGCCAAATTATTGTTTGCCAAAACATTAACCAAATATTTATATTTAATCGTGTTTTGCAAAGCTCATTCTTTACGTCCGACTATTAACAACGGTTATATGATATCTAACTTTTCATATAGTATTGGGTTATTTTCATATAGTTTTGGGTCATTTTGAGTTCCTGCTCAAACCATTTCTTTATGTTGCTTGATTTTCCATGTGTGACCCTGCTTACCGTGCTCTATTTACATAGGATCTCGGTGGGTTAATATCTTGTATTGTCGACTACATACCATATGGTCGCAGCAGACGAGGAGGTAACTCCCAGAGAGGAGCATGGGCTGGGACACTGCTTTGTTGATGTCTAAGGAAGACTTGGACATATACCAACAAATGTTGAATGCAGCAACTCGCGGCATTGGCTTGTGCGTCATATATCCGGCACTGCCATTAAAACAAAGGTTAAGTTGCATTCTCACGTGCGTTTCCTAAAGCTTCATTTTATACAGTAGTGAATTAAAAATAGAACAAAGAAACAACTCTGAGATTAGCAGTTGTAGGCACATGAATGCTATTGATTTTTTACTTTTAATTACGTTCTTAATAAATATCTGGGATTTCTTAGTAATGTTCTAAGAAAAAGAATTTAATTACTGCTTTAATCCTCATTCGCCAATGCTTACATCCCAATGTGTTTCAAACAAGAACTTCTATTTCATTGAAAAAAAAATAGTTACTGCCTATAACTCTTCAAAAACAGGCAGAGTATTATACATGCATGTATTTAGAATAGGCTTTTCCAAATATTAGAAGAAAAGAGACCTGGATAGAGACTCACTTTTTATCAGGGTTAATAATAGTGGGGCGTGTAGCAATAAAGTTACAGGATAATAACAGAAATGGACCTTCTTTGTTTCATTTAGAAGTGCCTGTCAACTCAATGAAAACTCAATTTGCCAAACACGAACACTTTTGTCAAATGCATTCGCTCAGAATTTCCAAGGCATTTTCCAGTACTAAACAGCTACCTCATATATTCAGATCAATCGATTAAATGACATATTCTATCCATAAATTGTATTGGGTATGAACTGCACTAAACAATCTCTCGTTAATGCCATTATAATTGCTAATATCCTAATAGTTACCTTTCTAATCCATGCTGTTTGTAGACACGTGGAAATGCAATTATAATTTCTTCATAATTAATGGTGCTTCAAATATAATTGTTAATGCCCTTCATAATACACTTAATTTTAATAATTCATGCGGCTTTATGTAAATATAAAAATACGTGTACTGTTACTCTATAAGTTACCATATCTTAGAAATTATTTGTCATTTTAGCTTAAAAGTAGGAAACCTTGATTAGGAAACTAAACATGATTTGGTAGGTGTCCTGGCTACATGTGATAGTTGCATTAAAGGAAAAGTAGAATTTGAAATCCTACCCATAATTAAAAGTAATTTAAAATAGAAAAAGCTGAAACAATATTATGATTAGGTGATAAAATTTTACTGAAATTATTGACCCTCAACTTTCACGAGGTATGGAGTCTGATGCATCATTTTCTCAATCATTTCTTGGGAAGGTAATCAAACACTTCTTTTGTCTTGGATACCAATTCGATGTTGCTTTTAAGGCAGAATAGTTGATGTCATTTTCATCCGCACCTCACAAATAATCTATGGGATCACAATCGGGGAAATAAAAAGACCAGAAATTTAGGCTCGTGAAATCGGAGATATCTACTGACAACCACGTGTGTTTTATGTAAGAGAGGATATGGAAAGGGGCGAAATCGTCCCGCCTCACTTATGATTTTACAGTACCAGACATATCCAAGCAGGGTTTGAATACAGTCATCACCAGCTTCACATAGACGGACGTCTGAATTACGGATACGGCCTTGTTCAAAGATGTGGTCATAAAACCCGGCGTGTGTGCGCAGTCATAACAACTGCTGAAAACGTTTCTTCTAGCTTTCTATATGTAGTCTTATCTTACATAGTTTACAGTGTTTACAGGTGACCGAGACATATTGGTGAGGGGGGAATTTTCATATATGGCACGAATAATCATTGCAAACCTAACGCTTTTCTGGTATTGAAAAGACTTCCCGACATGGATGTAAACTACATTTTCCAAACTACAGCACTCGACATTATGCATTCCAACGGCGTATGCATTCCAACGCCGTTGAATGTTCAGCAATGCACCAATCTCTGCTGGAAAAAAAGGGAACAACAATCGCTAATTTTAAACAGTATGGGATTATGAACTATTTTATAAGCTTTCCCTTGGAACGCGAGGCTAATAATATTACTTAGATAAGTGAAGAACTGCCAATAATCTATATTGTAAATTCGTGGATGGGCTTCAGATGTACTGTGTTTACAATGTGATATATCGGAAACAATTATAAAATAATGGGCATTACATACAATTCTTTTATCCCTGGAAACGGCTTCCACATGTTTCGGGTAGCCATAGTATGGACATTATTAAGAGGTTTACTCAAGTAGTATGTTGATCAATTCAGGTAAATTGGATGAATTAAGGCAATACATGGTCTGATGAAAGTAGCATTAATTTATCTCATTTCACCAGTAGATTATTTCAGTAAACCAATCATGAATGTACCTCTAATGACTACAGGAAACACCTGTAAACCAAAGTTGTTCCAACAAAGGAATTATATGTAATGTACATTAAATTCAACTGGCTTCTTACGAGTACACACATATATGTGCGTGTGTATGTATACATGTATACATACATATACATATATATATATATATATATATATATATATATGATATATAAGGAAGTTCATATACTGAACCGAATGAGGTACTAACAGCTTAATGATATTATGAAACTTGAACACGTATAATTATATATTTAAATACGCCATTTAGACATAACTGCAGATATATATTGATGCCTTTCGTAATGCAATACTTTTCTCCAATGAACACCTCACAATAACATAAAGGTTATCACTCCTAAGATAAGAAATAAGGTAATCTAATACTGTGAATATATTACAAGAGCTGCAAGGGAAAACACAACGTGCTTATTATCTGAAACAGTTATGGGATATCGACACTTTCCGAAGAAGGGTACATTTGTAATTTATATAGAGACTATTCGCTATGCTTTTCTTCTGAAATACTCTAATCTAGAATAAAAGTCGAAACAGCCAACACAATGCATTATGAATTTGTAAACTTTGTTCTCTTCTTCTTGTGACGAAGTTGATATCAGTAAACTTCAAAAACGATATGTATATGTTGCAGAGGCATTTATCATGCAACGTTTGGGATTACGATTTGCTCTCATAAATAATGAAGTACATACAGAGGTGTCTTTTGGGAGTGTCATCAAATCAAATGAATTGACGGTAACAATTCTGAAATGGTTTTCAAACCTGGTTTATTCATATTTTAACAGAATTAATATGCATAGAAACTGAAATATTACATTATACTCATAGAATATTTTAACGAGACTTAAGGTTAGATCAAGTGGCGGAAAGAGTCATGCTTGGTCATAGAACTTTAATCCGTGGAGTTCACAACTACATATACATTGTGTAGAAATTTAATTATTCGAATTTAACGCACGTGGATGTTACCATTTAATGTGTATAAAATTATGGACAAATGTGTATGTAAAATGCAAAATAACTTAAATGGACTTGTATTTGACACTCGTAACCATTCCAAAAGCATAAATAGTCATCATCTAAGTCAATAAAAATATCAAATTTATTCCTGCGCCTGCACTATTTAATAACAAGCAAATGTTTAAAATGTTTACGGTTATCAATTAATTTTTCTTTAACATTATTTTTGATAGTTTGACGGAAAATTATGGCAAGTATCTCTATTCTTCAAATTAGAATTGTGCATATTTCTGCTTCCTAATTGAGTTTGAGTTTAAAAAGCCATGTTATGTTTCATGAAAATTTGCAATTTCTTAAAAACTATGTGCGTAGTTAACCGGTTTATTTCTATTCGAAAAACATTTAAACATAAATAACTCCGTGCAAAAACAACCGAAGTCGGTTTTCACTTTGTATCATTGATATGACTTTTAACGTGCTTTATGTCTCAGTATGGACATGTGGTTAGGTTAAGTATTCGCCTTATGATCTTAAGGTCAGTAGTTCGTTTCATGGCACGCGTTGTGTCCTTCAGCAAGACATATTATCTTCTGTTTCTTCAGTCCACTCTGATGGCAAGCATGAGTGGTACCTGTATGTGGAAGGGTTATTTATATACATGTTGTGTCACGCTGCATCTTCCTGAAAACTGCAATAAAGGTATGCCTGTCTGTGGATCAATCAGTCACGTATACGTTAATTTCACGACCAGACTGTTAAGTACATCAGAGCAGCTGGAAATCTTAACGTAGTAAGCAACCTACAGAGTGACAGTTATCTATAGTTATATTGATTCATATTTGTATGGACGTTGGTCAATTACACGTTAAATTATTGACACGTTACTTAAATATCATTATTTGAATTCATATGCTACATCAATATCTTCACATATGTATATCGTATTAGCATTTCCATAGTTTCTACACTATTGTAATTGATACCATGTCTAACAATATGAAGAAATTTTTTGGATATGTTGTGTACTGCATGCTAGCTAGAGTTCTATAATATTGTCATATATTTATTTGCAAAATTATGTGAATAATGGCATCAGACTAACTGATATTTTCTGAGACTCCTTTAAAATTGATATAAAAAAAGGTGACCTGCAGTATCACTAAGTCTTTCTTTTAGAGTTCGAAAATGTTTCGAGTGATGATGTTCTATATTGTCCAGGGAAATGCACCGTAGATTTGGAACGTACAATTTATATTTTAAGAGTTGTGATTATTTATTCAGTATAGCAGAATGTATATACTTGGTCATAAGAAGTTTATTTCGCAGATTCATACTATGATGACGAGTGCCATTGCTTCGTTCTGTGTGTTAGTATGTTTGAACAGGCACCCAATTCTACCACTGACAATGTATTCTTTACTTTTGATAGCTTTCGATGGAAACCAGTTTCTTGCTTTACTTGTATGAAAAACAAAACATTGAATGACTGAACAGGTTATGCAAATATTCAGAGAGTTAAATTGGCAATGAAAGGTACGTTGGTGCTTACGTACTAATGCTATAGAATACGGAACTGCTATGAGGGATTATATGAAATACATACATTTATTCAGAGGCTTAATATATGTTTCTTCATTCAGGTTGAAGTTATTTATTTCATTGTTTCAGTGTTAAGGTTGTTATATATTATTTCAAAATTTACAAACAGGTTAAAATACTCATCAAAATATTCACGTGTCAATGTAGGTATTCAAAGGAAAAATTAATTGCAACAATTACTATAGTTAATCAATTACTCCAAATCAAAGTGAAACACGTGGCTCACAATTATACAAAGTAAACCAACATAAGCAATGATATATTTTTCGAAGATTGTCAGAATTGGAAATGCAAAGACTTTATAAAAAATGTGCTATACCCTCTTAGAATGGTCCTGATGTTATGAAGAATTTCGACAACATTATGTATCTCGTTCGTATAATTACACCCTGATAAGTAGCTGATAATAGAAAACGTTATCACACCAAGCTGTGATCCCGCTGATTACGACTATGAGGGCACTAGATGATCCGATCGACAGAACAAGTTGCTCATTACATTAACTTGAGAACTATATTAAATATAAGGTTTATACTTAATATAGTTTTCAGGGAGTTTCAGTGATACAATGTGGGACACGGTCCTTTGATCTAAAGATGGTACACATTTTTGTTTGGTAAGTGGGCTGGAGCTACTCGAAAGTATACCTCGTGCTCAATATCGCAACGGGTCGTAGGGAATCGAAGTGACAACTATACTATCGTGAGACAAATACTCTAATCACCGAGACAAACATCTTCAAACTTATAAGATGAGTAAAATGTTGAGAACCTACAAATGAAACCTACGGACATAGATATATATTTACAATTTAGAAGCTTTATGCATATTTCATCATTGTTTCTCAATACGTGCAAGAGTAAATACAGACGAATATTTATTCAGTAGGCTTACACAAAACAGAGATTTAGAGCAGAAAAAACGTATTACAAGAGATTAGTACGTTTCATCCCCGGAACACATCTAAAAGTGGCATCGGGATTCAATGAAATATTGGTTTTTACAATTGTAAACCTTTTAGATATTATTTAGAGTTACAAATTCTCACTCAATATTTATATAAAGTCATAAGTCAATTAATTTTTCTATGAAGATTGGCAATAAATATATATTTAAATATATGAAAATGTCGGTTGGAGTTTTACCGCGTATTTCTTTACCTTCAGTGTGCATATGGCTCAAAGATTTTCAGGTGTCAGCAATACACCTACGTATGGATATGTATTAATGCCTTATATATATATATGGTGTACATAGTGTGCTTTCAAACTTTAGAACAATAGTGTAAAATTTTACGCCATATCGAGGATAGTTCTTCTATAGAAATCGATTATGAAGCATATTAAAGGTTTCATCATTGTCGTAGTAATAACACTAACTATTCAACATTTTCTAGATTCCGAATATTTCTATTAGGTGTATGCATAAATCAAATGATATTCGTACACGCTGTATTATTAGCCCATGTGGTTTTGATTATTGTTGACAAGATATGCCATGTGTGGATTTGAATGATTTATGCTATGATACAAATATCTTATCATTTAAATAGAATACCTTAGTAGAATTCTACAATTTTAAAGCTTAAATTTAAGTATTATACAATACCCCGTCCGCCAGTTTAGCTTTACTCTTTACTGCACTCCATGGATTAGAAACATTCACATAGAATCAGAGAGTTCACTCCTTAGATATTATAAGTTGTAGTAGCAAAGATATTGATTGAATTTGCTCTTTCCTTTAAGTAGAGACAAATTACCATTATCGTTAATGCACATATCAGTCGCGCTTCTTTACGTAATATCCAGAAACATTGGATTGATGCAGTGTTATACGAGAATAAAAGGAAGTATTTATAGAAGAAATGGCAAGTGTGATAGCAAAACAAAACATAAAAAAACTGGTACCTCAGAACAAATCCAATTTAGCATTAAATGCGCAGAGATGACTTTGACACATACGAATGTATATACATATTTCACCATTACTTCAAGAGTTATATAGATAACATACACACATACACACACACACACACACACACACACATACACACACACACACACACACACACACACACATATATA
>NC_068999.1:13472838-13473607 GCF_001194135.2 Octopus bimaculoides | reverse complement strand
ATATATATATATATATATATATATACATATAAATATATATATATATGCGTGCAGACACACATACACACACACATTCAAGGAGACAAAGGGACACTGAGAGACAGAGAGAGTTTGTGGTGGAGAAACATGAAGTGTGGAGTATATTCAATGTTAAATCCCATTATCTAAGTATATAATAGCAACATTATCAATATCGACGTTTTATTTTATGACTGTTTCTAATACCATTATTTTCTTTATATAGCAATTGTCACCTTAAATTGTCATCACATACGACTTTAACTACACAAGATCTTTTTCTGGACGTGTATATCATTATCATCATCAACCTAATTGTGGATATCGTTAATTACAAATGTGATGTTGGCGCACAGAATTAGTTTTACTGCGGTAATACTAGAACAAGACTGAAATAAAAGGAATATAATATAATTGTATTCTCCAACAAGTGAACTAAAATAATTTCTTTTTTGGGTGCTGTTTGGTTACCATGCGTCAACCATGAGAGTGTAAGGGCGTCGGATTTCGTTAGTTTTAGAAAATAGAAGCACTATTTTAATTGTATTTTTCCACATAGATAGCATCTACTCTTGACATATTCTGAGCCCTCTAGACCTGCTATTCATTACAGCATAATTTTTCTAGCGTTGCTTACTCCTCAACAATACGTTTCAGGTTGGAACCTTTGTCAAATGTCATTAACTGTAGCCTCGGGCCGGCCAGTACATTGTGAGTGGACTTAGCATACGGAAACTGAAAGTATATATAT
>NC_068999.1:13470930-13472167 GCF_001194135.2 Octopus bimaculoides | reverse complement strand
ATATATATATATATATACAGGGGCTGGGCATAATAATAGAAACACGTAGCATCATGCCAGCATAATTTGAAATATCTATAAAACCGTGGACATCTTGTTTGTTTTTATGTTTTGGGATTTATTATTAGTGTTGCTGAATACATTTTACTCAACTTCCTGTTTCATTTCAGGTATCATCAGAAAATGTAATTAAAATTCATTAAAATGACAGATCTATCAGACTTTCAAAGAGTTCAAATTGTTGGTTTTTGTATGGCAAGTGCTAGCGTAACGAAAACAGACGAAATATTTGGCGTATCAAGAAGTACTGTCTCGAACGTAATGACAGTGTTGAGAAAGAAGGACATCATCCTCGTCGAAGCAAACCACCGGGACAAAACCAAAGCTTTCAGATTGTTAGAAAGGATCAGAAAAGGTCAGCTCTAAAAATTACTACAGATCTTAATTACCACCTCGAAATCTAAGTTCCACAAAAAACTGTTCGCCAGGAGCAGCACGAAGCCGGATTGATTTCACGGGAGAGCTGCAATGAGAAAACCATTACTTACAACACCAAAAGTTACAAAGCGTTTAGAGTGAGATAAAAATCTACAGAATTGGTCCCTAGAGCAGTGGAAGAATGTTATTTTCTCGGACGAGTCATTCTTTACCGTATTTCCCATCAGCGGCCGAGTACAAGTAAAACGACAGGTAAAAGATGCATTTAACACAGACTGCTTTCTTGCAATTATAAAACATGGAAGAGGATCTGTGAAGATCTGGCCCTGTATATCTTGGAAATTCACCGGCCCAATGGTGATCGCTTCATGGCAGAATTTATAGAGAAGAGTATGTAAGCATTTTATCTGATCAGATCCATCCTATGTTAGCGGAACAGTTTCCGGTGGGAAAAGCTATCTTTCAGGATGATAATGCACAAATTCACATAGTTAAAATTGTTACTGAATGGCACGAGGAACATTCTAGCGAAGTTGAACATCTTATCAGGCTACCACCGACCCTAGACCTCAATATTATTGAACATTTATTGTGTATTTTAGAATAAAGAACTGAGGAGTTGTTACATTCCACCATCACCACTACAAGAACTGGAGACTGTTTTAGCTGAAGAATGGAAAAAAATTCCTTTGGAAACAATTTAAGCGTTGTACGAGTCCATACATTGTAAGTACTGCCAAAGGCGGTCCGTGTCTTTAAAATAGATTTGATTGAAAAGTAGATGTTGTTGCGATTATAT
>NC_068999.1:13467176-13470688 GCF_001194135.2 Octopus bimaculoides | reverse complement strand
ATATATATACATAAACATATATATTATATTATATTATATATACACATAGGGACATTTCCTGTAATGAGGACTAGACGATGATCCCAGTGAGACTTCCGTGCCACACTGGAGAAAATAACTGAGCATTCATTTAAAACAAATGGAGCACTACTATAACAGGCTTATTGAAATCCTGGGGGGACAATTCCGTGCTTAAACGCTGATGTTAAAGAGAGCTACTAGGAACAATTTAATGTAGAGGAATTGGACGAACTGTCTAATGGCAATGTAGGAGAGATCCGAATATCAGTGAGGTCCATCACTGTGATTACTGTCTCACCCATCATCATCATAATCTTCATTATTACTGCACCGGCGATCTGGGAAAATTGGTAGTAAAATTCTTAGCAGTGTTTCGTCTACCTTTACATTTTAAGTTTGGATTATTCTGAAGTCATCTTCACCCGTTATTATTTTGGGCTCAAAGAGATAAGTACCAAGCAAGTACTGCGGCCAATATAATCATGTGACCTACCTGCTCTTGAAATTGCTGGTGTTGAATAAATTTCGAAAATACAATAATTACTTCCAGAAGTTCTAATAGTTTGAATAGTAACATATCTGAAGATATTTTTTTCTTCAAAATCTGTGTTACTAGTCATGATGCCAACTGTTGAATAAGTAATCGTTGCCTTATTAGATGCATACCGCCTTCTAAACTGCAAGCCATACCCATCCCATCTGATTGGCGGAAAGTTTGTTTGTATTACTTCATTTAACAAGCTTTAGATGCTCATTATGCATAAGTATCTTACAACGCTTACGGTGGCGGGCGTAGCAAAAGAGATATAATTCCACACGTGGGCTAAAAGGAACGTAATTCACCTCAGAATAGAGAAGCTTGCTATGATGGACAAAACATAGCTATTACGACAGGTAGAATAAAAATAATACGAAGAAAAAAACATGAATTTTAACAAGAGAAAACACAACGTAAACTTAATCAAATACAACAGTAGCCATATCACTTACGAAACCAACTCCAAATTAACGGTAGCATCATTAACAGAAACAAGAACAGATGGAAAAATAATAACAGTGGTGACAAAGCAACAGTTAAAGCGCATATTGCAATAATAATAAACAACGTTAAAATTCACCTGAGAAAATTACGCGTTGTGTGCTGTCAACATAACGACATATAAATTTGGTGTTCGTGTTGAGTGGTATTCATAACGAGACGTTTAATCTTTGAATTCACACTTACGGGTCTAACATTTTTAAAAGATGTAACTCGGCTGAACCATGATCAGCAGGGTTACTGGGTTACTGCTACGAAGGTTGTAGCGAGTACAACCTTGGAAGCAGTATCCTAGCGACGTGTGTACCGGAGCAAGAGATGAGAGGTGGGTGGGAGGAAGTAGAGGTGAGGGGGAGAGAAGAGGAGAGTTAGATGAAAAGGGGCGGTAACTATAGCCCATGAGGAATTGGGACTAGGGACTGAGAGCTTGGTGTGTTTAGGGTGGGAGGAGGAGAAGTTGAAGTATGAATGTGAATCTGTGTGCTTGTAGTGGATGGAGGTGGTGTGAGTGGAGTGATGAATGCTGACCGAAATGTCAATAAAAGAGACAGAGGTGTCAGAGATGGTGCAGGAGAAACGGAGAGTAGGATTGAAAGATTTGAGAAAAGAGAGGAAGAAGTGTAGATGTTTGCGGGAGAGTGACGTCGCACCGATAAAATTGTCAATAAAACAGCCATATAGTTCGGGAGTGGGACCAGTGAAACTTGAGAATATATGGGCCTCAACTTAGCCAACTAACAGGTTAGCATGTTAGGGGCCCATTCTCGTTCTCATGGTCACCAGCAAGCGAGAAGCAGTTGAGTGAGAGGACACGTTCGGCCAGGCGAACAAATGTGGATCTGTTGGGTTGGGGGTTGGGTCAAAGGTCAAGGAAATGTTGGAGTGCACGCAACCCCTCGTGTTGAGGAATCACCGTGTAAAGGCTCTGGATGTGGAGGGTGAAGAGAAGTTCAGAGGGCCCAGGTGGGAAGGAAAAAGGGTTGAACAAACGAAGCGCATGGTCGGTGTCATGGATGTCAGAGGGGAGGGAAACCACTAGGTGGGAAGGACATGGTCAACATATCTGGAGATGGGTTCTGTGGGGCAGAGGAGGACCTAAATTAAAAAGTTCCTAAATATGTATGGAGGCCATCATCTACGTGCAGACGCTGATCGTCTGTACATTAAGAGAACAAATAGAGGAAGGAGACTTATAAGCGTAGGTATCGAACTCGACAGCTTAAAGAGGTACCTAGATCAAAGTAAGGAAACCATGTATGTGATAGTTAGGAAGGAGGGTTAATTGAGAGCAGAAACATGGGGAAAACAAAGGAAAAAGTACAAAAAGTACATGAATAAGAATTACACAACAAGCGAGTACACAATGAATTCCATGTAGCCAAAACAGAAGTTCTAAAAAACATAGGAGTGATAAAAGGAACCCTAAGAAAAAGAGACAAAAAGCATTGTACTAGCAGTGCAGGGCCAAGCTTTGAACAGGTACTGTATGGTCAACATTTGGAATGACCAAGTGCCTCCGCTGTGTCACATCTGCAATAGAGTGGATGAAACCACAAGTTGTGGCGGCACGACCAGGTAACGAAAGTGCTACATTGGAAACTGTGCAAAAAGTGGGCGCTACAGAGAGCCAAGACGTGCTATGAGCAGAGAGTGCATACTTTGAAACAGTCATAGACTAGCAAAATTGTCTTTGATTTTCCCGTCCAGACATATCAGGCGCTAGAGCATAACAGAAAGGACCTAGTGGTGGGAGACAAGGTGCACCACATATAGTTGATGTAGCATGTCCCATTGGCCCACGAATATTCAAGAAGGAAGACGGAAAGATAGATTGATACAAACACGTTTTAAGTACGAAATAGAACGGTTATGGAAAATGAAAAAAATGAGGAGATAGTGCAAATTATTTTTGTGTCTTTGCGAACAGTATCAGAAGGCATGAAGAGGGATGCAAAGGAAATTGTAATAAAGGGCCCAGTAGAACTGTTACAAAAATGTTGCCTCCTTGTCAAGGCCAAATTAATCAGTAAAGTGCTAGATAGCTGAAAAGAAGGAAGCGCATGCTAACGTAGGCAGCAGTTACGCAAGCTCTCTACGAATGCAGGGCCTCAGGAGCTCCAACAAAACTTATGATAACGTGTAACGAGAAAAAAATAATAATAATCATAATAATAATAATGCTGATGATGATGATGATGATGATGATGATGGTGATGATGATAATAATGATGATGATGATGATGATGATGATGATGACGACGACGATGATGATGATGATGACGATGATGATGCTGATGATGATGATGATGATGAGGATGATGATAACAATGATGATGATGATGATGATGATGATGATGATGATGATGATGATGATGATGATGATAGTAATAATATATAACTATATAAGTAGATACGCGTATATATTCACCCACAGACACAGACATGCATATAT
>NC_068999.1:13458709-13466924 GCF_001194135.2 Octopus bimaculoides | reverse complement strand
TATATATATATATATATATTCAAACAATAACACATAAACATGCGCATACCGGATAATCAAGATAAACACTGGTCCACTGATTACTACAATGGAAGTGATTTATATAATTATAATCTATGTGGAATTCTAATTAATACTGTACTAATCAGCCATCGAATTGTACCCACACGTCATGTGTATGTCTCCCCATAATCTCCAGATGCACTGATGCATCAAAATATGCTGTGCATATGTGTACCCAAATGTTTTCGCCTCTTGGAATATAAGTGACATTTGATGCGACATATCTAATTCTAATAACCAACAAAGAATGATTCCACATTATCCGACAAACAGACATGAATTTTCCTTAGTTTATGATTGAAAACGTCTGTGGTTTTTTTGGAAGTTCGAATACGACTCGAGTGTTTCTAACTTCCTTAACCACAACAGACAAAACTTATTTTTGTCTGCTAAGGTTTGCTAAACGAGAATTAATTCAGTATAACAAAACGGAGCACTCAAGTGTCAATCCATATTGTGCACGCTTATTTTTATGATGATCATGTTCACATAGTGGGAGCTGTTTTCACCGCACGATTTGTCTTAGAGAACAAATTTTTCCATGTAGTCTACTTCTAAGAATGGATCAATGTACAATTGACATTAGTGGTGTGTAATATACGGACTGTCAACGAAGCGTAGTGTACATATAACAAGGCATAGAAGCATTGAAACACTATACGTATATTCCTTCTCTATACATAAAGGAAATAGAAGAAACACAACACGCATGACCGTTTGAACTGTAATAAATATTGCTGACATATTTTCTCTATATGTTACTGACATAGACAAATTCGCATTGTGTATTGACATTTCAAATTAACAATGGAACAATACATTTCAGAAACAGATGTGCATGTATTGTCACCGCGTGCATATATGTGTGTCTATGTGAATGTCCCAGTATTAATGTGTGTGTGTATGAAGAGATTTCGCTTCAAAACTTCAATATCCCATATCGCATTCAATACATGCTCTCACTATATCCATTATTCAAGGAAGTTCAGGAATCGGATAAATGAAAAGTATTCCATGGTTATGCAGTTCGTCCACTGAATAGAATTTATCAGTGGGACATATTAACTGTATTTCATTCGCCGTGTATGACACTGGAATTCACTTTTATAGACTACAAGAAAAAAAGGAAAAAAATACGTCAGCTCTTTTGTGTAAGGGAAAATGAAAACTGCTCACCTTAGTCTGTTAAGAAATGTTTATGAATGGCATCATTATGTTCACTATCTTTTGTTTTGACATAATTAATTCAAGAAGCATTGCCTGTAGAATCCTCCGGCTTACGCAGCCGCAACTGTTTTGGAGCCCACGGCCAGAAAGCTGGCTTCTTTCTTTCTTTGTGTATGTGTGTGTGTGTGTGTATTTGTATAAAGCAAATACACATTTTTTTTCATTAGATTATAACCACTCCTCATTCTTCAAAGCACATAATGAATTAGTTTAAAATGTGAACTTAGCGGTTCTGATTAGCTCCTACCTCAATAAGTAATCTCACCGTTTCTAAATCCCTCGAATCAAATTGAATTATTATTTTTCTCATTGTACTGATATGTCGCATTATGGTATGCTTCTTTTGGAGGATTATCAATAAAGACTGTCTCTGAAAATAGTTAAAAAGTACAACTCACACGCATAGGTACGAAACATTGGATATCATTTCCTATGCATTGAACAAATTTTAATAGAGTGTATCTACACACGGCGTGTGTAGATACACTTCATTCACATCTTTATGAAAGTAGGGAGTTTAAAACAAATTTAAAACAAGAGAAGATCTAACTCAAAGGATTTAAAAGATATTGACTTTAAGTTGACCACAGGGGAATTTTCAAAAATTAATAAAATAAAATGATAAAATAAATAAAATAAAATCGGTGACAAATTTAAGCACCTGAATATTGTAGTAATGATCCGATTCGCTATGATCAACAAACGCAAACTATATTAATATACTTTAATCAACTGATAAGCTTAAATATACTGTTAATGAGTTCAATTGAACTGCTATTAAACCAGTTGCTCACCGGATAGAAACCAGGACGTAAAGTAGAAAGTATTATTTTAGAATAATATCAAATAATGATTTCCAATTTCGGAACAAGGCCAGCTATATCGGTGAGGGGATAAATCGATTACATCGATCCGAGTGTTTTACAGTTACTTACTTTATCAACTCAGAAAGGGTGAAAGGCAAGGTCGACCTTACAAGAATTTGTTCCCAGAACGTAAAATTTACGAAATGTCGCAAGGTGTGCTAACGAATCCGCTAGTAAGCCGACTTCGAATAAGATGTAATATTTAGGAGAAGAAAATGCAGGAATATACGTATAGTATTTCTATGCCTGTATGACTTGTAATATCTACGCTACGCTTCGTTGACAGTCCGTATCTCACACACAACTGATGTCAAAATACGCTGATCCATCCTTACAAGTAGACTACATGGAGAAATTTGTATTAAAATCTAGGTATATGCGCGAATGGAAATTTTTAAATATTCCCTTCTTTTATAACATGAAAAGACAGAGGTTATTCACTATGAAAGGCAAAACAAGATTACTTTCTCAGAATTCTAAATCCGAAAGAAGAAAAGGACACCGAATAAATTATTCCAAAATCAGATGTTTGCCTACGTTACGAACACAGAACATATATCTGGAAAATTGACAAACGAAAGCATCTGCACAACAAAAATTCACTGTACGAAACATCTTCCCCAATGGTCTATACAGTATTTTTCGATATTCATCTAACTGCCTATACTTTTTGCATACAAGTTGGCGGTATCGCTAGCAATCTTAGCATAATGCTTAGTGGCATTTGGTATTTGACGTTCTAAGCTCAGGTTCCGCCATTGATAACTTTGATGTACATTATTTCGGGATTGATAAAGTAGATACCAATTTAGCATTAGGGTCGATGTAATATATTTATCACAGTTCCCCATTTTTCCGGCCTTGTGTCAAATTTTGAATCCAATATCATGATCGGTTGACGACCATCTGAACAATCCGTTCGAATCAGGAGAAAGTAATAATAAATATCTCATCCAAACAAATAATATTTCGAATAATTTTAATTTGAAGGTTCTACGTAGAAGCACACGGATTATTTTCGTTATTTACATTATAATAAACCCAGCGCAAGAAGGACGTGTAAGAATTATATAGAAAACGAACATCGATTAAAATACGAAATATACAAGAGATTAATACTGTGACTTTCATTCGTCATATGAACATTAGTAATACTATAATCCGATAAAGTTACAGAAGCCTTATTTTTTGTTGTTTATGTAATATGAGAAAATAGTGCTAGAGTAAAACGCAGTTAACCACTTTCAATACTTCTGTGTACAAATTATACATATGCGTTGTGACTCAATATTGAGAACGACCCATTTGATAGAAACATATCAAAAGAAACAAATATCAAACTTTGATATTCACATACATTTCACCAGCCATTCAGAACCATTTATGAACCAAAGATGTATGATCATTTTTTTAATGTAAACGTACGGAAATAACCGTGTCCTGCGAAAGGAAGCAGAAGTTTATTCTATATATCAGACAATATAAGTTGGAAACGGCATTAGCTTTTAACCTTGATCAGATTACTTATATGTGTATTTGTGTTGTTAACAGAGGCAAATGCGTTTGTTTGATTTGGAAGTCATATTATAAACTGGCAAAGATATTCATAGTCGTAAGTCCTGTTCAAAGCAACAAATGAAACTCCTTGAAATCACATTACTGTTTCATAAAAAAAATAAGCCTACATTTCTCTATGCAGTCATCGATATTTTAATAGGCCAACATGGTAACGGCTGGAAACCGTTTAATCAGATGTCTTATTTGGAGAAAATGAATTTTATATGACATTACATTGCTTCGCAATGCATGATTCCTAATATATTGCATGTTAGATTACATATATTTCACGTACTTTACATGGATAAAGAGTGGTGAAAATAATATCTGCATGTCTTATAATCCCATGGTATTGATGCAATCTTAATCATTTTATGAGCTGAGAGTAAAATTCAGAATGTCGGGGTTTTGGTAATTGACGATAAGGTTGATAAATGAACTAGAGTTGATTGTGTCAAGATATATGTGTGGATTGACATACACCCAGCCAACGCTACACATTAAACACCCTAAATCCTCTGAAAGCACATACCCTAAAATCCTTAAGAAATTATCTATCTATTATGTTTTTTCGGAGAGAAGCAGCCGACGCTCCGTGGCGTTCTGTAGTGTTTCCGCTATGAAAATGAAGTAGTTGCAATACATTAAAAATGAGTATAATCTATTAATCCATAAGTTGTGGATTAAAAGACAATGGAAACTGCCTGTCTGTGTATGCATGTTTGTGCGTATGTATTTTTGTATGTATATATATATCTAACTCTCTCTCTCTCTCTCTCTCTCTCTCTCTATATATATATATATATATATAAATATATAAATATAGATATAGATAGATAGAAAGATAGATAGATAGATAGATAGATAGATAGAAAGATAGATAGATAGATAGATAGATAGATAGATAGATAGATAGATAGATAGATAGATAGATAGGCATATATATGCTACTGTTTATATCTCGCTCAGAGACTTACTATATCGTATCTCTCTCTTTTACTAGATCACCGACAGTGAGTTTCTACAAAAGTATACAGTAATTTGCGATTGGAATGAGCTTTACTCACTCCACCACTAGCTAGTGATTTACACACACTGAGGGCGGGTAACTACCCAGATACTCGAGCCCTTGTGCATCACGTAAGGATAGAGACGGGAACGATAACCTCCCCTGGCAAATCTTAATCGGACACAGCTGGAAGAGATATCTTGCTGGGGCTGCAAATAACAGCAGCACTGTTCTGAATAGGACGGTGTATTTAGTCGGCAAATATATCCTATGATTCTATACCGCTACTGTTTATAATTTGATATAACATATCTCACTCTTATATATGTATGTACATATTGCTACACATACAGCTGAATTATATGTGTATGTACGCGTGCGCGTGTGCTCTATGCTATACGATATTCCTCCACTATCATGACAATGACACAGGAAATTGTTTTCACTAATGACACACAGAATCTCAGTTGTTGATTATTAATTAATTTCATTATGAGTTCTGTCTCATAGACATTTGTACCAAAATTGTGGCATGTTTACTGTACTCCTCTGAATCATACCTGTTCCTATATCTTTGCGCGATGTTTTTATTGTTTTCATGTTAACATGCTTATACATTATTTATTTTGATTGTGACTACATATGTGGCAAATCATGTCCGGGTTACCGGTCCCACTACCAATTTGACCAAATGTATTATCATCCAGCGTGTATAATCGTATTCCTGGTGAAACTTTCTTTCTATGTACTGCACCAGGTCCTTAGAGGTGTAGATGTCCTTAATTACTTTACCCAAATGCGTGTGTAAAAATGTTTTGTTGACGGAAGAAACCGGTTTTTCTTGATGATGGTCAAGCAGTTACTTAACAAATAGATTCTAAGTTCAAAGGAATTGCTTACTGGTGTATTCATGTGCTGACTTTTCTTTCCATCGTCCCCAGCTTTGCTCTCAAATATAAACAAAACTTTTGTTACTGGAGATATTTTCAATCTGAGTTTGTCGTCCCTGGAGTGTACTTTTATTTTTCATGTCGATAGACCCTTCCACGCATAATATTTTTCGACTAAAAATGTTATTTCTTCCAAAATATAGAGGTTTTAGGAATCTACGCAAATGCGTATGTAAAAACGTTTTGTTGGCGGAAGAAAAGGGTCTTCTCTTGATGGAGGTTAAGCATACTTCTGCAGTTGCTTAACAAATAGATTTTAATTTCAAAGGAGTTGCTCACTGATTGGTTCCTCTGTCCGCTTTTCTTTCCATCGTTTCCTGCTTTGCTATCAAATATAAACATTTCTGTCACTGGAGATATTTTCAATCTGTGCCTGTTGTCCTTGAAGTGTATTTTCATTTATGGTCTCCATAGACCCTTCAACGCATAATCTTTTTCGACATAAACATTTCATTCCTTCCAAAATATTTTACTATACTTCTAGATCTTAATCTATACGTACAGACGCGGATGAGATTATGAAAATGTTCTTTGCATCATCATTGTACACTGATTGATTTGCATGCGATATGCCAGATAATTTATATTCCTATAGAGACGTATATTTGATATATTCTGATAAAATATTGCCAGTGATAATACGTTCCTCATCGGAATCATTTAATTAGAATTGCCCTGAACTCAGGTAGTTGGTAACTAATACAAGGTCTCACATAATGCATGAGATATTTCCCATGTCGATTCATTCGTACTCGAGTGTTGTGAACACCCACACATACACACACGAGCGCGAGCGCGCGCATACACACACACACACACACACACACAAACACATATATATGAGTGTGTGAATGCGTGTGTGGGTGCTTGTGCTTATGCATGCGTGCGTGCGTGTGTATATATGGGTTTGCCTCATTCTTTGGTCAATTTGGAAGTTAGAACTTGAAGCGTTTCTGGTGGCCTGCTGTGTACTGAATGGTCTACTTATTACTTCTAGGGAACCATTGTTGACTACTAAGAATTTATTTTCTCCACTAGGATAAATGTATTTACTTATAGAATTTACATAATCATAGCAAATCTGTTTGCTATAGTTTCCCGATTCCGTAATGATTTCACATGGCGGATTGCTTAATTCTGCATCTATCGAAACATGCACGAATAGACGTTAGCTTTTACAAGATAGCAAGTGTTTTATAAACAGTAGCAGATGGATGTTCAGAGCATTAATTTCTGACGACCTGAGAAGAACCTGAAATAACATTTCTAATTAATTATAATTCATTAAAGATTGTATACATTTCATCGATCATTGCAGACTTAGGTCTCATGAAATAGCATTTTTCGTGAACTAGTAAATGGTAGACGGAGCATATTTAGCAAATATATGAAATCAAAATGTTTTTGATGTTCTATTCATATGGTATTGGGATTCCAAAATGTTCATTAAATTTGCATTTGTCACCCAACTCTTACTATACACCAAAATTAATATCGACAGACGAATAAAGAATATCCTCAAGGTTGTTTCGACAGTTTTACACATAGATGTTGTCGAAGATGAATGAGTACAACCGATCCTGCGAACATATATATATAGATTGTAAGCATTGATTCTGAACAAGATCAATAACATTAAGAACTGCATTCTACATGTTTGTAAGAGGAGACATCTAGAGAAACGCTTAGTATCATGCTCATGGATAACCTGAGACTATTAAATTGTGTTTTGTAAAATGCTGTCGAGGTAGAGAGATGAGAAAGTGATTATGTGAATGCACGTGGTTGGATGTAGAAGAGATAAAAAAGAGTGAAAAAAACTACATAAGGCTTATATTATATGGTTAAAGTATATATTTAAATTGTTATGTTAGAAAAAATGTTATAAACTTTTGTGTATAGTAACGTTGTTTTTAGAGAAATAACATGTATTGTAGTTTCTTTTCAAATTTCTCAAATTTGTCTACCTGCATCGAATCATGTCTTCGCTAGTCATTCACAACATGTTTGATTATCTCCCTTATACCGGAAAAATGCCTGATTACCTTCCTCTATCTAGAACTCCATATTTTACACTATGGCGAAGACATGATTCAATACAGGTAGAGAAATGATTGAAATTTGAAAGGAAAATACAAAACTGGTTATTTCTCCAAAGACAATGTTACTATACTGAAAATGTTATAACATTTTTCTAACATAACGATTTAAAGATATACTTTAACCCAAACCTAATCATCTCCAACATTTTCGATTATCTCCCTTATACCGGAAAAATGCCTGATTACCTTCCAATATCTAGAACTGCGCATTTTACGCCATAGCAATAATATGATCGATACAGGTAGAGACATTTTAGAAATTTAAAAAGAAAATACGAAACCGGTTATTTCTCAAAAAGCAATGTTACTATACCCAAAATTTTATGACCTTTTTCTAACATAACGATTTAAATATATACTTTAACCATATAACACAAGCCGTCTGTAGCTTTTTCACTCTATTAATCTTTTATATATATATATATGTATATATATATATAT
>NC_068999.1:13450351-13455351 GCF_001194135.2 Octopus bimaculoides | reverse complement strand
GGGAGTTAGGTGACGAGATGTCAGTGGTGATGTGGTTGCAGAAATTGTCTAACCGCATAACTGGGTTCTCCTGCTAGTGCAGCATGGTGCAGATTCCAGTTGTCAGTACGGGCTCTTGCAGAAGCCACCATCATTACCTAATGCAGCAATAGCGCCACGAGGCACTTGATGTAGGCCTTCGTGTTGAGTTTGAGGCTTTGGGAGATGATGATTGGAGGCATAATGTCGACATCACTAGTGATCACGCCAAACACCATAATGTTGGCTGGATGTTTGTAATTTATCACTCTCCGAACCTGTCTTTAGATTGCACTGTCCTCCGATTGACACACAAACACTCTGAAATGTTCGTATTGGATCTTCTGGCGTGAATGCTAAGCAGTGCAGCAGGTCGGTTCCGAATTTCTAGCAGCCTAAATTGGGTCATGTTTTTTTTTTTCTGAGACGGCATCCAACTGTGTCTACTATAATGTGTAGCCGACAAAATCAGAAACAACAATGCGCATGTGCGAATTTAAAATATAAAATGCTGACAACTCACCCAGATCATGTTGTATATATATATAGGTGGCTAGGCACAAAAGTAATTATACAGGGAGTATCACTTCAATGTTATAATACTTAATTATTTAAAATTATTAGCCCACTAAACTCTTGATATTTTCACTGCCATTAATCATAATGATACATGGAGGCATCCAAAGCTCACAGGACCACCTCATATGATGAACTAATGATTATCTTCGACATCGATGGGATGACCAGCCCCGCATCATATGTTACCAATGGTCCGAATTTGGCCACATCGCATATTTGAAAATATATTGGATCTGCCAGTACGTCTTTGAAATGACGCTTTCGTAACCACTATACATCCTTCAGAGTCACAGAATGACGGTTTGTCACGTCCCTAGGACGCCATGTGAAGCACCTTAGAGATCAAGGGACCCCGTGTGATATCATGGGGAAAATGAATTATCATCTGGGACCATATATTAATTGAAGTGGCCGTTTCAACATATGTATTGCAGATAGAGCCGCACTACTTAAAGACTATACGAAACTTGACGCATTAAATAGTCGTGAATAAATGTTTTCAAAATGTGTCCACTTCAAGCTCTACCTACTGGAAAATTGGATCTCCCCATTTGCTAGTTAGGCCTTTTCGTGTCTATAAGGGTTGTTTATCCTCTTGTTCAGAGAAGAGAAAGTGTCTTCGTCAAGCTTTTTTTCCTTAGACGTATTTCCTCACGTCCGCGACGTTGAAACGGCTTTCGTCCTTATATAGAGTCCGAGAAGCTATCCACAAAACTTTGGTTTTGTAGGTATCAAACCATTAGTAACTCTATGTCCAAGATACAATTTTTTTTTGTTGAATCAATTACTGTTCTATTCTTTTGAGTGTGCTTCTTTTCTGTACACATTTTATAATATATATATATATATATATATATATCCATACACGCAAATATTTCTTATCGATTCAACTAACAATTACTCTCTTTCCAGATGTTTTTCACAGGGGCTAACCACGGGCTTTGGTTTACGCATTTTGTTTGCGTGACAGTGGATCAATGTGGGTTGACATTTAAACTAGTGGAGAGGAACATTACAATACATCAAGTTGTAAAAAAAGAATGCTTTTATAATAATTCTCACAACTTAGTTATTTTATGCTGATTTACTTTATGCCATAACAGAAAGAGTTTCCTATAAACTTATAATTATTTCATGTCAATATAATTGAAAATCTTCCATGCAATAATATTTTCTCCTTCATGCCCGAAATCGTTTTTGCTTAATCGACAATATTCAACAGTCTTCACTGATATGGGAATATAGACAATGGCATGTGTTACACAAAAAACAAAAAAAAGCACCCCCTCCCCCCCAAAAAAAACATAAAGGAATTGCCTACCTGAGGATTATTAATGCGATTGTGTGACAATCATATCTATTTGTTCTGCAGCAATTTTTAAGAACCACGGAAATAAAAGCAATATCCAGAGAACTCATTCAATGTGAAAACCTTCAATGTGATATAATTGATTACTTAATGCTAGAAAAATGAGGTGGAATACTAATAATTGAAAATCCATTTGGACATGCAACAACCTCATCGATTACGAAGAATTTTAATGCACCACCACCGAAACTATTGCAAATGTAAGATTTATAAAAAAAGAAGTTAGGCGGAATTCTACAATACATGGCATGCTATAGGACGCTATTAATGAATGCACTCGATAGATCATAACTTGAATTCAGAGAACCAATGTCACTTAGAAAACCCTTGCTTTTTCGAATGTTTTATTTAATGATATTCGGGATAAAGAGTTTATGCAGTGAATTAAATACTGAAACTATATTTCCTGATTTTGTATATGCTGATGTAAACATGTATACCTAGGGCTGTGGAGATTTACCACTAGAAATACTTACGTGTTCGGATTCAATACACTTTGAGAACAGAAATTCATATAAATGTCAGGTAGAATATTTTACCTCTTATCTTTTACTTCTTTCAGTCATTTAACAGTGGCAAACTGGAAGACCGCCTTGAAGACATGTTTTAGTCGAATACACCCCTTTACGTAATTCTTTCACTAGGCTTCTTACTTATTTTATATCGCTCTTTTGTCGAACCGCTAAGATACGAAGACGTAAACACAGCAAACCATTCCTCAAGTGGTAGTGAGAGACAAACACACACACATGCAAACACATGTACAAACGCACACACATAATCACAAATACATACACACAAACTAGGGCACACGCATCCGCTGACACACACACACATACGACAGGTTTCTAGTTTCTGTCCTCCAAATCCAAGGCTTTACTCGACCCTAGACCATTGAAGAAGAAACTAGCTGAAGGTGCGACGAAGTGGGTCTGAACAAAGAACCATATGACTAGGAAGAACGTTTCTTACTATACAACGGTCCTTGTCGCTATTATTACTTTTTAAATCCGCAAATGTTTGAAATGCACTAACGTAGAATGCATATATATGTATAACTCGGATGTAGCCAGAAACTCTGGCGTATAGTAAATGATAATTCAAAACTTTCAAATACTGATTATTTATCTTAGAATTTCTTTATAAAATATAAGATGTGTAAGAGTGTTTATTGACTAAAATTGTCTTACATTATATGCTAATTAAGAGCATACAAACTATTTTAACATAATATTATGTAAATGAAGAACTGCTACATTTAAATCATGTTTGTGTAAATATTGATATTCATTTCATTCATTTTATGGAGCAAGGAAATAAAGAAGGTTAAATAGGTGAGGCAGTATGCATTCAACGAGTTTAATTCTATCTACCAATGTATCGGTCTGATCCACCCATCCGTCCATCATCCACCTATCATTCTTTCTCTCTCGCTTTATATACATGCATACATACACACGTATATGCGTGCATGTGTGTGTGTTTGTGTAATATTAATAATATTAAAGTGTATGTAGACTACTATATCATCAAAATATTTATATACATATTAAAATTGTTTCCGCATCCGCGACTGTTCACGTTTGCACATGCAACAGTATAGTATAGTCAGTACTGGTTCAGCAGGGTCCGTCCATCTTGTAATTCTCGACGTGAACTGAATACTTAGCGTTCTTCTGGAGGTGGGGTGTTTGTAATTTATAAGCATATGGTCTTGATGTGCGAAGTTAGGTATTGGTTTGAAATAGGTCGGTGGAGATTGCTGTCTTTGTAAGACTGTTCTTTCAAATGGTTGGGCGAGTCACTTTTGATTTCGCGCGCAGTGTATTTTATTAAAGGATACTTGTTTTGTTTATATTTATTTTTTGTTTAGGCTGCTCGTTACTTGTGTTGTAAATTGTGTAGGTTATTATATATATTGTTTTAATAATATCAGTCACTGAATATTTTTATGCGTAGTTTATGTTGCTTTTTTGGCTTTTTATATAAATCCCAATTGTTTGTAGGGCAGTGGCTAGCTAGAAATATTTGTATACATCTTAAACTTCTGACCGTCCATGTTTAAGCATACACACACACACACACACACACATACCCGCACACACACGTGCGCGCACACGCACACACACACACACACACACACACACACACACACACACACACATATATATATATATATATATATATAGAAATCAAGACTAGGAGACGAAGGATACAAGCGGAAATACAACAAAACACAACACGTGGAAAAATAGGCAGTAACATAACAAACGGTAAACAGTTTAATAACAAGATGCACGGACAATACGTAGTCAATTTTCTCGTCAGCTTCAGTGTCCGGAAAGTCCTAGCAGTTTCGTACATTTGTACCACTGATACCGCTCGAATCCGGCAAATGCTAGAGTCTTAACATAGAAGCATTAAACTTCTGGGAAAACCGAAACAAAACAACTGGCTGAAAATGCTCCTTGCGTCTTGATTTTTTTTCCATTTAGCGTTTCTTATGTACTCGTATATTTTGCCGAATGTTGTGGCATGTTGGATTCGTGTTATGTTGGATTCTATTATACTAAATAAGTTTTCCGATGCTATTTATTCGTGTAATCACAAATATTACCCTACTGTCATATAAGTCCGAATGTATTAAATAATTAGCCTCAGTAATTTCAGTCACACGTCTTAATATCTTATTACCTATAACTATATATATATTTTAATGTTTATATTTGTATGTTATAACATACAAATATATATGTTTATATTTGCATGTTATACTTGAATGTTATATTCGTATATATTTATGTTTATATATCTTATATCTTTTAATATACCCATATTTTTCTATGTTTGATATATTAATATATGTTTAATTTTAAACGAATTTCATCTTGATCACATTAACACGTGTTCAAAATGGTTTGCCTATCTGGATGTTTTCATTTTATTTTTTACACACAGACACAAACACGCACTCACTCACACACACACACACACACACACACACACACACACACACACACACACACACACACAC
>NC_068999.1:13443940-13449697 GCF_001194135.2 Octopus bimaculoides | reverse complement strand
CTCTCTCTCTCTCTCTCTCTCTCTCTCAGTCTGTATATATATATTAGGAAATATGATAAATATGGATCTCTTAGCTATGTAGACCTAAAATGCTCGAAGTACTAAGGCAAAAGTGTGTGATTACTGAAATCAATTATGATAATATATGCATAATTTCAAATCCTACTTTTTTTTTAATTGCCTATTTAGTAAATGAGTTGTTGTGTTCATAACCACATCAAATATTCACCCTCTAACTATTGGAAAAAGCGCAGCCAGCAAATAAAACTGAGTTATTATTCCTGATCAAATAGTTGTTTGATCAAATAGTTGTGTGAGGATTATGTACTCTAATCACGCCTTCTTGTACGATCGAAGCCTTAACGATGTCGTTGGCTTGTTTCTACATAGCGTTTTAACATCTCATATTTATTCACATTGCTTTGATTGGTCTGTTAGATACTACAATCGAATACAGTAAACCTGAATGATGAGTAGTGTTCGAACAAGATATCATTGGTATTTGAATCGTTGCTGTTAACCACACTGCATTCATAGATTTGTGAAACATACCTTTGATTGTTGATATAATCTACGTTTGAAAATGAACGTCAAAAGTCAAGGATCTACGGTATAGAATACATGAAATAAGTAGACTGGAGTTGTGCGTATTATGGTGGAGTGGTTTAAGGTACTTAGCCGTGAAGCACTTTTGACGAATGATGTAGGAAAATAATTTACTGCTAATTATGATTAAACTTCGGCAAACTACTTCAAATATTTATGTCAATGCCACAATGACTGAAATTAATTGATCTACGGTTAGCTTTCAGCTATCGAATACTTCATACTTGACCTACAAATGCCGTAGCCAAAACAAGCAATACTAGCCTCAAAGATATCATTATCTTTATTTCACAAGCAACGCCATCATGCTTTCCGCAACAACTTTTGCAGTACACATTTAGTTCGGCAGTATTGAACACGAGAGTCACATGCATATTCTCCATTCTGTATGATGATGTTAACACATCACTTAAGGCTTCATTCAAATAACTTTAGTTATAATTTAATGGCCATCGCAAAACAGAGATGGGAGCCCTCTACATAGAAACGCTATGCATATTTTACATAAGATAGGATAGTAACAGGCCTTGATTCACCATATTTCTCCTGGACGATCATCTATTCTGCAAGTTTTTACATTTTTCTCTATTAAAAAGTAAACCTATAGAAAATCACGATTTGTTTCTGATATAAAATCAATCTATCTATTAAAATACAGTTATTACTCTGCTTCCAGTTTACATGTTACAGCTTAATATATACGCGATATACGAATTATCGTGGGTTGAAGAAACTTCGCATCTTCTTCTCCCATAACCTACCACTAATAGCTCTATCGTTGCAGCAGGTTGTATTGTGAATGCCATAATTTGTTGAGGAGTACTTCTCACCAAAACATATTTGATTCTTCATTTACAAAAATAACGTCAATAATGGCGATAATCATTGACACAACTTAATTCTAATCATGTTTTTTTAAAGATTACATTAAATATGCTAACAGAAATGTAACCCAATTCTTCACTGTCCTTTTGGGACAATACACGTCAAATATTTTCTTCTTGAAATGGAATATTGCTCCACGCAAATCTCAGCATTTCCTTGCGCCACGGTGGGGAATCATTAGTTTCACCATCTTAGCATGGTTAAAATTTGTTTTCTTTTATTGAATGCAGAAGGTTGAATATTTGATGAGATTACTTAATCAGTAGTCGACAAATTGATTGATTAGACTTCGGATTTGGCTGCAGTGAATTCAATTTTCTTTTCTTTCCATAGTAACTAAAATAAAGTTCTAATTTTCACAGCAATACGTTATGTCTCTGAGCAAATGCAGTATTATTTTAAACAAGTTACTAATTTCATTAACGCTTGTTTCCTGGAAAGTTTGATCCCATCCATTAAACTAACAGGGCTTAAATTCGTATACGGAAAGCGACAGTTGATGTGGATTAAAATCACTTCATCAAAATTAATACCAATTTCCATTCCAATTTTCATGTCCACTAGATTACAGTGCATATAATTCCTGTCATAAAAATGGAGTTACATTGCGTTATTCCTATCCTCATAGCACACACATTGTGGCACCCGCATTTTCTTATTCAAAGTATTAAGACATGATTAACTGAAAGAAGAGACAACTTGCGAAGAGAAGTTTGGTTTACACTTATCGGGATACATTTACAGTCATATGAAGAAATGTATATGTGTGAGTGTGTGAGTGTTAGAGTATTCATACATACATACATACATACATACATACATACATAGACACGGAGATAGATAGATAAATAGATAGATATTTCTTTTAGGCGGCAAGGCATAAATTTTTACTCGTCCACAAATAATGATAGGTTCATTCAAGGGTGCTAATAGGAAGTTCTTTAATGGGACGTAATTTACTATGACCATTTATAGTACACAAGCGGGCATCTGCTTTAAGGCTATATATACGTTATAAACATGTAACATTCCGTACTTCGTCAAAGAAATTAACTATGAAATCATCTATCAAGTGCAAAGTTTTATGTGTACATATCAGTTAATGTATGTGTAGAAACTTAGACCGCAATAAGGGTTCAATTAATAACTCCAACGTGTTACTCATATTTCTAGGGGAACCAACTGATTAGTAAGTTTTAATTACTTTATTAATATGGAGGTTTATAACTATTCTGTATATTACTAAATAGATTTAGTTTTATATTATGTATTGTAATTTAATTGCCTCGAAATACATTAATATTTACAAACTCTATATCGTATTAATCCTAAGTTTAAATTTATGTTAGTATATTCGTAGTTTAATTAAAGTTATACATTTGAAATTATATTATGTTAGGTTATCTTGAGTTATTAAAAGAATTTAAATTAACTTTGTTAATAATAATGATATTATATGATTGATTTACAATAGACCTTATGGCGATTAATAACATTTACATTGTCATATTACTTATTTCCGTTTATGTTGTATGTATAAATTTATAAACGTTAATTTACAGTCGTTTATTATTCCCTAAATTTCTGTTTTGTAATTTACTAATTAATTCATGATGATCATATTAGTACATAAACGAAGATTATGATAATTTTTAAACATAGTTATATAAATCTTTAAAATATTATGCATATACGTATATTTATCGTAAACACTATAGTACTTATAATATTATCTTGTTCATATCTTGTTTTTCCGTTATTTCGAAATTATTACCCATTAAAATTTTAAATATTGATTTCACGTAAGTTATTTTCCTCTGTAAAACTAAGTAAATTGTTGGTAATTGATTTATTTACTTTTGTATGTATTAATAAAGGTAATACTTAATCGCAAGTTTAAAAAATTATTTTATAAAATTGTTTAATTCCGCATATTTGGAATACACCTTTCAATGAACATAGATTTGATTTTTTTTTTACTGACTTGAGTAAATTTGTAATATTATAATGATATAACTACGTTATTATAATAATGTATATCTATCGTCTCATTCTGTTGTTTTACGAAAGTTATTTTCTTAATAAAACTACGTTATTTTTACTTTGATAGCAATTATAGCACAGGTGATTATAAATAAGGCATATATTGCAATTTTAAAATATTATTTAGCATTGGCCTAGTGAAGATAAAGTATCATTACTATTTTTATTATTATTATGGTTATCATCATCATCATCATCATCATCATCATCATCAGTATTATCATTTTTATTATTATTGTTATTATTATTATTATGATATTTGGCCATGATTGTGGGAATAATATTTGTAATTTCGATTCATAGTATCTTATATTAATTGTAATATTATATTATGGTAAGAAATTATATTTAAAAGAAGTCAATCGTTAATCTTCATTTTGTTTCATGTGTTGTATGTTGAATGTACACCGTTTGGGTGTTTACTGAAAAACTAGTGGAGAATGTGTTGTTTTTCCATCCCTATAAAGGAAATTGTTTTCTTTGTATTGCATACATACACGCCTGCGCATCTACACATATATTCATGATGTAAATTAGTATGAAATGTCTTTTGCTCAAACCATCAAGAGTGTTCAGTTAGTTTTTATATATAATATGCAGTTCGTTGATGCTGTGACGTGCATGTTGAGTTATGGAAAATACACCTTTCTTATTTTCACAATGTATGTAGAATTCGTCCATGTCAAATTTACCGGCCGACTTTTCACGCGAGAATCATAAAAAAACAAGTTATAATGTCTGAAACATACATATCTACATATATTTACATACATACGATCATATATATATATATTCTTACATAAATACATGTGTGCATACATACGTACATACACAAATATAAACACATACTCACACACACACACACACACACACACACACACACACACTTATATATTCACACACGCATATATACACATGTATATATGCGTGTTCGCGTGCGAGTGTGGAGGGCAAAAAATACACCTATATCTATTCTATCCATTTTTTTTTTTTAGGAAAATCCCCCCTGCCATTCCAATAGCAAGTCTTAATTACCTATATTCTTCAACATTGAGTTTGTAATTACAGACAATTCACTTATCCAAATATTCTGTTTTCAATTTCTTCATCATGCATTTCTTATACTATTTATAACTTTCCCCTTTCCTATTTGTTCATAAATTCTTTCTTTTCTTAAAACACTGCACTTAATCAACTATCACAGAACAGCTGCAGCTTTACTGACATTTTCACGATACAGTATTTCTGATACTTAAGAGCACATCGTACATTTTCCCAGTCTTTGGTGGGACACACAAATTTAAGTAGCGTATTCTGAAAGGCCCAACCTTGCAGATATAATATATGATATTTTCCGCTGTGAATCTTAGTATAAGTTTACAATGTCGCTTACATATGCTTATGATGTAGGTGCCTGGTATATTATTAACACCCGGGTAGTCATAATGGGTACATTGGGCCACGTGTATTCGTACATCAGCGTCAATTTCATAGTGTATGATTATATTATCAGAGTTAGTGTTGATTATATTATTATAGTTAATACGTACAATTTCACAAACCATTTGGGGTTTTGTATTGACAGTATTTTTTTTTATTAATGATACACTTATTGTATTATTATTAAAATATTGTAACCGTATCATGTTCATTATGTGTGCGCCGGTGGAATACTGAATATTTATGAGTTGTTTATTTTATTCAGTAAGCTTTTGAGACTTAAAGTCTGAAACCGAATCTTCGGATAGAAATGGTTTCTATGTTTTATAGTTTCTTTTACATCCGTTGGTATGTAATGTTCTATACGGAAATGTAAATCTCTTTATGCCTTCGGTATTAAAAATACCAAGTAAATTAAAATTTGTGAAAGATATTCAGCTCTTGATCAATACAGGTATGTGTATTTCACTGATGAGAATAAGTATTAAACAGCAACAACAACAAAAGTTACGAACGTTTAATAAATCATTCTTATAGGAGCAGGATTTTAAAAAATATTAAATTAGTTGCCAACATTGCTAAAGAATCCACATGTGATAAAATAGTTCGTCTCCACATTTGCATATCTATCAACACCTATAAGCATAATTACCAAAAGATACTTTTAACGTAAGCCATACTTTGTGTGTGTGTGTGTGTGTATGTGTGTGTGTGTGTGTATGTGTGTGTGTGTGTGTGTTTGTGTCTGTGTGTGTATGTGTGTGTGTGTGTCTTTATATATAT
>NC_068999.1:13443312-13443801 GCF_001194135.2 Octopus bimaculoides | reverse complement strand
TATAGCAGCAAAATATATATTTCTCATTGGATACAAATTGAATGGAAATTCTATAGAGTATTTTGTTCAATCTATTAAGAAAGATTATTTTTCAAAAAAGTTATAAATCGGAAAATGTTGATAGAACAAATGTCATTCAAGTGATATGTAATTTCACTGCAAATGAGAACATAATTTGTATGGCACACGTTAATTAGTATAATAACAAAGAGGATAATCGTACAAGCGTAATTACACGCAGAGACTATATCTATTTCTTTGAATATATTAAGAGAAATTACATATGGAAAAACTGGTGCGTACAGTTATAAACCAATATTCAGAAACACACACATTGCATATACATACACAAACTTATCTCTATATACATACATACTTACATGAAGACACACACACACACACACACACACAAACATATATATATGTATGTCTGTGTGCATGTGTGTATATATATATATATATGGATATATATATATATATATATATATA
>NC_068999.1:13442836-13443172 GCF_001194135.2 Octopus bimaculoides | reverse complement strand
TAAATAGAAATTCCTGGAACCACCATTGACACAGGCTTACGCTTATTGTCCGATCCCTATATACTGCATTAATATTCTTCGCATTTTCCTTTGCGTTGTTACGTTTATTGATGAATGTATAAAACAAAACATGCCAAATATGTTCCTTCGTCATATCTATTATGGCTTTGAGAAAAATAACTGTTAAAATTACTATCTGCTTTTATAGCAAGTTGATGCAGGTAGTTTATTCCGACCCCCTCCGACTTTTCCGTTCATGCAACCGAAGAAAAACTGCATTATTTATGGGATGAACGTGTATGTATATGTATACATATATATATATATATATATATA
>NC_068999.1:13441103-13442367 GCF_001194135.2 Octopus bimaculoides | reverse complement strand
TCTTGCATGTGTGTGTGTGTGTGTGTGTATATATATATATATATTCATTCATTTTTATATTTATATGTATTGTGTATGTATACACTTGATTTGAGCGATTACATTTGCATGGCACTCTCAGTATTTTCTCTCTTTTATTCTCAGCATATACGGTGTGCCTCTGCAAATATTTTTGATGTAAGAGTCTGACTGTATGCATGTGCTGAAGGTGCATATTCCACGTAATACAAACAGTAATTAAAATATGTGTTTCGCTGCCGTCGGTCTTCAGAATGTCGTCTAACATTATTTAAAGCATTAGTACTTTTATTCACATTTCAAATTCCATGTCATGTTAGTAATTCTAAACTAATCGACAAAATGCGGAATATTTTTTTTAATGATACAACTACGACCTTCCAATTTGAATACAATGTTGAAACATATTCAATAGAGATCACACACTTTACAACCATCGATTGTGAAAAGTTTTTAAATTAACATTGGAATTATTATTAACTATATTATAGGTTACCCGGATCGTTGTTTCAATGTAAGTGGCAGAAATATGTGTGTGAGTTTGCGCAGACATGAATGTGCGTGTGTGTGCATTTCTGTAATTTATTTGTGAATTATAAACATATATTCCATGCTATTCTTCACTACGCCTTGGTTATTTAGTATGATCCCATGGCATTTACATTCAATGGGTGAAGCCTTTCATATAATAGCCACGGCTGATTTCCAATTTATCGAACATATTGATATATTGGAAAAGTTTACAGAATATGTCAAATACTATGAAAGATCAAAGGAAGAGAAGTAGTTCTTTTTATGAAACGCTTGTTGCATTGAAGAGGAATATCAGTAGACTCATTGACGCTTGAGTAAATGAATGCATCCTTTGTTGTGAATTATATACTTTATTGAAAATGTTCATAAATAGGATCGTTTATTTACCTTTATACAATGTGTTTGAAATATTCTACTAATATATCTATGCTCATATCCTCTCATATATTATCATGTCTATGTCTATATCTATATATGTGCAATATACGCATGTATGTATGTATGTAGGAGAATATACAAAAAATAACAACAGACGAGGACAGGTGGTGTAAATAACAAAAGTATATATTAGTATGACGCTCGGGAATACGGAAAGTCTTTGACGTTTCGAGCTACGCTCTTCAACAGAAAGAATACGGAGACAAGGAGAAAAACACGGAGAAAAAAAATTGAATAGTGTTCAGTCAACGGTCAATCATATATATGTATGTAT
>NC_068999.1:13439165-13440827 GCF_001194135.2 Octopus bimaculoides | reverse complement strand
TATATATATATATATTATTATAATTATTATTATTATTATTACAGCTTTTTACCTTTTTCGCTAAAGGCAATATTACATGTCGGCTTACAACGCCTTTCCATGTATCGTATGTCGCTGTGAGTTGCGTTGTGTCCTCGATTTTATTGCATGAGCTAATCCCGTGTAGCACTTTTAGATGTCTGCAAAATGACGCAAATCTATTGATGTAATATGTCAGGTATTTGACAACAATTTAAAACGTTAAACAGCCATTAATAATAATAGTCATCAACAAAATCAAAATATTGTATCTTCTTCAAAGCGTGTTACGTTTGAACATACAGCAACAGCAACTACTACTACTACTACTACTACTACTACTACTACTACTACTACTACTACTACTACTACTACTACTACTACTACTACTACCACTACCACTACCACCACTAGTACTATTTCTTATAATAATAATAATAATAATAATAATAATAATAATAATAATAATAATAATAATAATAATAATAATAATAATGATATGAATGTTCATCAGTAGATTTTCATCATTGTCATCAGCCTCCATTTCATCATTGTCGTCATCATCATCATCATCATCATTATCATCATCATCATCAACATCGTCATCATTGTCATCATGATAATCATCGTTGGTATTGTTAGTGGCATTATCGTGTAATGGATCCTTTACTCCCAGTCCGTAATTTGTCTTTTTGTCCATTTCGATATATTTTTTTTTTCTTTCCAGAATTGGCCAGCCATCCGCCAAACGTTGCATTCTCATTCCTTATCCATTGACATGCCTTCTATATGAAGATATTGTATAGAAATTATTATTTCTCTCACCCCACCCCCGACACTACATACACACACACACGCACACACACACACACACACACACACACACACAGTGGATGCTTTGGTGAGAAATATTGTAATCCAATGGGGGGTTCCATTGCCAATCTTAGCAATGTATGTGAGAGCAGACATGCTGCTGCCAACTTATTAATTCCCTACCGAGATTTGTCAAAGATCACCAAATCCATATTCAGCATTATGTGTTGTATCCACAACATAGAAGTGCAAATGCAATAACAAACGAACTTCCTAAATTCAACAACATCTCATGGCAAAGGCTTCAAAGACAGAAAGCTAGCATAAGTAAAAGCAAAGAATTTGATTTAGACCGGAAACACGCATATCTACACACCTGGCTAGATGTCACAGGGCTAAAGGCAAATTAGTGAAGGCTTTATCTTAACTGCTCAAGATCAGACCTTATTGACTCAGAACGCTATAAAACGGAAAGTATGCGCTTTAGATTGTGCGTATACAGAATACCTATGTTCATTTCATCTTTTATTTTCTCGCGATACATATATATATATATATATATATAAAGTGTAGTATATTGCCACTTAAGTGTGGCTGACCCCTAGGGGTGGATGTTACTGTTGCTTTTAGCCCCAGGAGGACATCTCCTCCAGCTGGCTTATCGACACACGACTGTGTCCTGTTTGCCAAGGGAGTTATCCCTCTCACCACGGCCAGCAGCACGAACGTATCCGGATTTCAGGGTTATTTCCCTTCGTCGGCGTTCGACAGCTGATGACCTTGGTGAGAGAGAAAAACCTGGCAAATCTTATATCTTCTTTTCCAGTGGCA
>NC_068999.1:13429589-13437836 GCF_001194135.2 Octopus bimaculoides | reverse complement strand
ATATATATATATATATAAACGTATCTCGTGTGTGTCTGTGTGTGTGGGTGTGTGCAAAAATATAGGTATAATAATATACCTATATAATCAAGAACACCCATGTGTCTAAACGTATGCACACGCACATACATACATACATGCGCATGTGTATGTATGTATATATACATTTCAGTAATCGAATCGTTGCAATATTGATTTGAAGTGTACTCATATCTACCCTTTAATGTCATCTATGAAATTGGAGATATTCTCTTAATGGGTAATTCCATATGAAAATAATCAAAATAAATTATATCGTATGTCATCTAGTGCAGAATTGATTGATATATTTCTATTCACCAGCAATCATCACGTATATGTCCACCACCCCAGTTTTCTCTGCCTATCTCCTCTGTATTTTTACATTGCCGTTTTTTCTTTTATTATTGTGCATGCCACACTTGTGTCTATTATCACATATCATCCATCTATATATTTGTACAATATTCCCAGTAAATATATCGTCAAATTCTTTTATCCTTTCGAAAGCTTACATTTTGTTATCCGTTGAATTAATTATGTATTTATGAATGTCCATTATTATGTATTCATTTACATTTTGCGAATTTTTATTTCTATCATTTTCCTCAATTCATATTTTTTGGTTTTCCATCTTTAGGTTTGTTTGTGCATTTTTGGCCATGTGTACCGTTGTCGATGTTACATGTCATGGAAATTGTTCGATAACCGATTTCTTTTTTTTATTACAAAGGCTAATTAAATCCTTTTACAAATTGGCATAAAAATCACAAACAATTTCCTGCCTTACGCACATGCAGTTATTCATTACGAGAAATAAAATATATTAAATTCATAAATATTAACGTGTCATCTATCCTTGTCCAGTGCACTTGATGCCAATTTTACATGGTATTTTAATTATGCCAGGCGATATGCGCTCCCATTTCTCTGATTTCGCGGCTCTAGAGAAACTATATAGAGAAGAAATGTCAGTATAGCTGTTACTTAAGGAGGTTTTCGATTTTAAATGCGTGCGAAAAGTTGCTTTTTTCACTACATAATAGATGCCGTTTTATTTCGTAGCAATATAATACGGGACGGCAATAGACTTACGTCAGGACCAGCGACAGTTGGCGTTCAAGTAGAATCGATTGCCGCCCACAATTCCATGTTGTACACCGTTCTTTCAGTACCTATTCGGAATCTAGTTATAATAATGCAACTCTTGTTATTAAATGACTAAGGGAATAGGCATAACAGGAGAAAACAAATGGGAAGATATTCTTTGAAGACGTCACAGTAACTGTGATGAAATAATGTGGCGAAGTAGGGCTAAAGATAATAATGATAAAGCTAAAATAAAGATAAAGACATAGTGCGAGTGTTTAATCAGCAAATGACGATCATCTCCCGTTTCAGGTCATGATTTTTAATCAAGAATCATCGAGGAGCCCTCGCTCCTGCTAATCTCCTTTGTTAGAATTTTGGAATTAGCGTTCTCCGGCCACTTCCATGTAGGGACTACGGTTTTGGCTTGCGTTTTTGGTGATGATGTCGTTGTAGTTGTATTTGTGGTTGTTGTTGTCGTTATTGTCCAATCGTCACTTTCTAATGAAGCTGAAAGAGACGTGATACCATCTTGAAAAAGTTTGCCTTCACTAAGCACAAAAAAATGACAGACGTTAGATAAATGAAAACTTAGGGCACAATGCGGGGGCTCACTTTCAGTGAAGTTAACTTGGAGTACTTAACGCTATACTAAGCAACGGATTTATGGTAAATAATTTTCCCAAACAAAATATAAGCCAACGTAAACACATCCGGAGAAATCGATGATAATAATGGTGATGGTGATAATAACAATGATGAAAATGATGGAGGCGATTATTATTATTATTATTATTATTATTATTATTATTATTATTATTATTATTATTATTATTATTATTATTATTATTATTATTATCCAAATACAGGCTGATGACGACTTATTTCTAGCCAAGATTATATCAAAATTAAATCTAATTTTCACACCTTATCTTAAAGTAAATTATCTATTTATTTTATTAGCTTTTGTAATAGTGTACACATTATTTGAAATATGATGACGTATAGCGCTGATATATCGATATGTCAGTGTTACTGCTCTTATGCTTTTATATATATGTTTAAATATACTTTGTTGTCTAAATCCTATACTAATCAATAAAATAATTACAGTGTAATTAATTAAATAATTAATCTTCCTTTGATAATCATTATTTTATTAATAAACACCCTAAATAATGTTCAGCCTCAATAGGTTAAAGTTTAGAATAATATTTGCAATCTGATAGTATCGTACACCAATAGAAAGCTCATTTGAATATTTATTTATATGTGTGTGTTAATTTCAAGTAGAGTGTGACGATGTATCTGTAACAATCAAAAATTAATTTTTTTGTGTTGCTTTGGCAGAGGTTTGCATTGTCTGGGTGCTAATCATCATCATCTTCTTCTTCTTCTTCTTCTTCTTCTTCTTCTTCTTCTTCTTCTTCTTCTTCTTCTTCTTCTTCTTCTTCTTCTTCTTCTTCTTCGTCTTCTTCTTCTTCTTCTTCTGCTTCTTCTTCTTCTTCTTCTCCTCCTCCTCCTTCTTCTTCTTATCATCATCATCATCATCATCATCATCATCATTATCAACATCATCATCATGTCTTCACCATGTCTTCATCATCTTATTTTCATTCAGATAGTACATTCACATAGACATGATAGAAATGTCATCTCTGGATTCTCACAGAATATACGATGCTACTTTTCTGCAAATCGACCACTTGTGTATTAATTCCGATTCATTTCCGTCTCTTTGCTATCATTTTTGTTGTTCTACCATTTGCACCTTCGACCACATGAATAATATCAAGATCTAGCTTCCTCGCTTCATTCTGATATTTCTAAGATTTTTCAAGAATTTTGATATCAAATCCGCTAATAAAAGGACCAGCAAAGTGTATGATCTGAACTATTTCCTTTGTTTTGTCCTCCATAATGATATCTGATCTTCCTGCATTTAGTGTTGTCATTCATTCTTTTGTACACTTCATTCACTCATTCATTCATTCACTCATTCTTTCATTTATTCATTCATTCATTCATTCATTCTTTCATTCAATCATTCACTCTTTATTACATTCATTCATATATTCCTGTTACTTCTTCTTCTTCTTCTTCTTCTTCTTCTTCTTCTTCTTCTTCTTCTTCTTCTTCTTCTTCTTCTTCTTCTTCTTCTTTTTCTTCTTCTTCTTCTTCTTCTTCTTCTTCTTTTTCTTCTTCTTCTTCTCCCTCTTCTTCTTTTATTATTATTGTTGTTATTTATTTTGCTGTTCCTGCAGCTTCTGCTCTACTTTTTTTTGTTTTTATGTTGCCGATGTTGCTTCTGCTTTTGTCCTTGTTTTAGTTATTGCTGTTTATCGAATAAACGAGACATGTTTCTTTTCGAGTTCCAAAAGCTTTGAATTTAACAAAAGTCTGTGAATGACTTTTTTTCTCTTAAAATTATGTATTACTTTGCTAGAAAAAAAAATTCTAAACCTGTCGTGTTTGTTTCTTACTGAAATAAACAGAGGAAGGTTTGCTTTTCTTTTGCATCAGTTTGTGTCTTTTCTCATTTCCGAGTTGCATACACAGTCGTGAATGAGGTAATATACGCCCCACAGACAGTATACAAAAACAGAACCCAAAGCTTTCAACAAACGAATTTTTGCGACAAAAATCCAAGCAGAAAAATACATTTTCTTCTCATAAGATATGCACAAAGGATAATATAGATATAGTGCAACCAAATAAATGACTTCATTACGATTCATGAGTGCTCAACAATAATGTATTGAATGTGAAGACGAATAACGTTCGGTTGCTTTGTCACCCATCAAAAACTGTCAATATGAAGTAGCTTAGAAATCGATGAAATTCCCAGTAACCATATATAGCAATGAAGAATATTATTCTTCTTCCGAATCATGCCATCGAGGTTCGAGAATGAAAGAATTATGCTTAGTCTCTGTCACTAGAAACACTTTCTACTACAATATATATGTTACAACCAAAGCTAAATGATGAGTGGGGACCTCACTTTCTAGGTTGATTGGCGTAACACATATGACCACATGCGGCACTGTTTTAGGAATGTGCAGGATTCGTCCAGAATATAAAATATAAGATTATACACTGTCAAGTTTGTGGAAACAGAAGTAACGCTTGTCTATATTAGTCATCTACTAATGTAGGTGTCTTAAGAAGATATCGACGGAAACCACATGTTGAGAATACTACTGCATTAAATTCTGGGCACATAAATGTCGCGAACTTTGATTGGAGACTATAACCTTATAGGATCCAATGACCTCCCCACACACAAAATGTCTCAAGTGTCGCAGGACACTTGTCATTCCTAAAAACTCACAGATAAATTTTGTACCTGTGATGCAGAGTAGGATGCTCGTTTCTTATGATATTGTACGGACGGACACCTGGGGTTTTTATCAACAGCTAATCAACTGACACGATCACAGAGGTAGAGAATTCACTGATTAAAACACAAGCCAAACAAAAATTCTAGAAACAATATAATTAGTGTATACAATGTTTCTAAGTACCGGAATTATCTGAGCATGAGAGAGAGAGAGAGATAGATAGATAGAGAGAGAGAGAGAGAAAGAGAGAGAGAGACAGATAGACAGGCAGACAGCCAGATACAGATAATTAGATAGGAAGGAATGTTGAGGTAACCAGTCGAATGTATTACTCATGAAGCAAACACATATCAAATCTAGTGTTCGTGTCAGAACATTGGATGAGCTTATGGTGTATGGTCAAAAATATTTGATACTAATCGCTCTTGGCACAGTAAATCGATACATCAGCAGCAACGTTCCATTACCTTGAAACGAGATGGAATTGGAATCTTAAAAGAATAGTGTCCATTACATCGAAGTAGTGGTGGGGGGAAGGAATATGTCGTGCTATCAAACGTAAAACATTGGCGTAATGAGTAACGTAGAGGCTTGTAGAAGAAATACCTTGGAATAGTTTGTATATGGTAAATGAATGATTTTGCTTGAAAAACAATACATAATTTTCAGAAAATTTAACGAGACAGAAATTTAATTTCGTGAATGCAAATGGTTATAATTTCCAAATACAAGGAATAATCTCTTCAACAAGTGCTGTAATGTTTAGGAAATATAGAAGTGTGTTGTGTTGTAATTCGCATGTAAGACGCGGAAGCAAATATAGACATCAATGAACGAATACAGAACTCAAGGGGTTCAGAGAGCACAATGTGAAGCAAGTAATGTGAAGGGAGTTGTCTTTTGTTTTTAAAAGTGTTTAAAAAGTATATAAATTGTTTAAAGAGCAATTACATTTATACAGTTTTGAAACAAAATCCTATAAGTTATAGTAAAACAAATCGATGCACAACTTACTTATTGAGAAATACAACTAGATACATACGCGATATATGACAGAATTAAACAAGGATCGTCATAATAGTGGATATGATAATAAAAAGGATGATCGTGATAGACAAGGTGTAATACATTTATTATCCTATTTCGGGTAGGATTATAAAAGTCAATTTGTCATCGAAGCACATATGATGATCAAAGCAAGCAAAGAAAAACACTGATTTGAAGATAAAAATGGAGGAAAATATCCAGGAATACAAATTAATAATTTTTTTCGAAAGAAAAAAAAAAATGTAAGAAAGACAGTGGTAATGTTTATTGTATCAAATTCATTAAAAAGTCCTTTTAATGTTTCAGGTGGATGAAGAATTATGTAAAAATTCAAAAAAAATCATGTACTTGAGTTGGAACCGTTATAATATCAAGACTATTATCGTTTTATCATACAAATTAGATTACAAAAACCATTGCGGACAACAAAACGAATAATAATTGTCTAATTCACATTTCTATATGTTTAGATAGTGCCAGCAGTATTCACTATTCTTACAACTATATTGAAGGCATATCATGTATAAGTTATAAGCAAATGGCTCATTTATGTCCAGTGGTTTTTCTGTGATATTTCACATAATATTCATATTGAACTATGCATGCCAAAGATATTACTTCTGGAACATTTCGTATGCGTCTTCTCTATGTAGATGATGTTTAAGCGTTATACACACGTTATGGAAATCAAGAAACCTCCATAACTATAATGTATGAGATATATATTTTTAAGACATTCTTTTAGACATTCAATATGCGTGATATTAAGAAGTTCAAGGCTTGAAAAGTGGGATGTATTCCATTGGCTTATTTTGCATCGGAATTTTTGCTGCCGAAATTGTGTTTGTCGTTTCTACTCAAAGTTTAATAAAAAAAAAAAAAAGGAGTGAACAACCACCGTTAAATTATCATAGCTTCCATAAATGTTTCTACAACCGAGAGAAATAGTATTTACTATCAAACAGAAAACAAACAAACGAAACAAAAAAAAGACAAATAATTTTTCAATATATAAATAAATAAAGAAAAGTAACTGAAACGCAAACCATATAAAAATTGAGGTTGCAGGCATATATATGGAAAGAGGGAGCCGTATGAACCTTACGAAGAAAAAATTCAAAATAATCTTCATTAATTTTCTTTTCCTTCCTAAATTTAAAGAGGAAATATTTTCTCTTGTTTGAAGTCTTTGGAAATAATATAAGGCTATCATTTTCTTATATGCGCTTTTACGATATTCTTTTGATTCTGCATTTCTCTGAAGTATTCTTGTTTGTTCGATATCTTCAATTCCTTTTTTATATTTAATTTCGTGCCGTTGGTGTTCATGATAATCTATTGCAATTCTTATTTGAGTTTTCCTTATTCTGTTTTCCTTCACAGAAAAAAGTAACAAAGCGCTGCCGTTTACGATATTCATGGCAGTACTTCCATCGCATATATTATCTTTCTATTCTATGTAATCTAACAAATTTACTTACGGGCAAATTATCAAAACAAAACTCACACCAAATTACGAATAAACAAGCCACAATCGTATAAATGATAAATGATATAGGCATCAGTACTATTCACGAAATGTGTGGCACATATAATACTTTGAATAACATTTTTTTTACATTTCTTTGTACAAACATTATGTTTCCAGCCTTACTAACCAATTATGAAGTACGTACCCTTCTTGAAAAGTACTTCATAAAGTATTGTTTCCCTCTAATACAAATTTAAACATATTTTACAAGATAACATTTTCACAGACGGCTTATAATTCGGCTTATAATTTTGAGAGAGGGAGTAAGTGGATTAAATTGAACCCAGTGCACAGCCGCTATGTATTTTATGGACACGGAAAATTAGGTAATTCCATACCAACCACGACGACGTTTAAACTGAAAGCGGAAAAACCAACGAAATGCCGATCTGTAATTTTCAGTACTCTGCCTGCTCGCTCCGACATGCATATTTACATATTGAGAGAAATTTAAATGAGAATGCTCTATGAATCTTCTCTCATATATTCAATGACATGCGTGATTGATAATTAATTTTGTTGATGATTTGCATTTACATAAGCGTGTGTATACCTTCTGAAATCTGAATAGATAAACATTTAGGAATAAGAAGTTGAGACGCAGAATAAAATGAGCGTAATGAAGTGGAGTATCACTCATTTTTTAATTGATATAACATATGGTAGGAACTAGTATGTTACATCCGGGAAAAGTTTCGTGCTTTTTACGGATGCCTAAATTCTAGTTTATTGATACATTACGAATGGGGGCGCTAAACAGTGAAGAGCGACATTTAAATGTTATGGATCAGAATAAGCGTGATACACGTTCGGACAGAGGAAAAAGATGTTCATTGAGTTGTGTCACAGAGAATATGCCACGCTAGTCAACAAATGGTGTATAAACATAGACGCAGCTCGCAGCGCCATCAGTCTAGATTGTGAGATACTAGCATTTCTGAGTAGTTATCTCCTCATCGGTTACAGACACTAGGTAGGGGACACTACGAGCTGAATTATGTTTTTCCTATCACCGTACGATGACTGGTGGCGCTATGCATCTGCATAAGACCTCGTTATGCTCGGAGCAAATAATAAGAGTAATATATTCTTGATAAGATACATTATAGTTTACAAGAAAAATATATAATAGATAAATCTTCTTTAATAATGACATATGGTATAATTCGGATGTTAACCTTCGAAGAATATCTTATCTTAATGCAGGTAGGTATGTAT
>NC_068999.1:13427073-13429032 GCF_001194135.2 Octopus bimaculoides | reverse complement strand
TATATATATATATATATATATCAATACGACGGGCGTCTTTCAGTTTGCATCTACCAAATCTACTCACAAGGTTTTGGTCGGCCCGAGGATATAGTTGAAGACACTTGCCCAAGGTGTCACGCAGCGACTGAACGTTGAACCATAGGGTTTTTAAGCAAGCTACTTACCACACAGCCAATCCTACTCCTATATATAATTGTATACATTTATGTTTATATATACATATGCGTTTGTGTGTGTGTATGTGTGTGTGTATGTGGGTGTGCGTGTGTGTGTATGTGTGTGTGTATGTGGGTGTGCGTGTGTGTGGAAGTTGTTTGCTATTGAATATATTTTATATGCGTACAAACGTGCACACGCATTATATGTTTACATTACTCGTTAGTTTAACATTATCCCTTGTATATATTGAACTGTTGTATGCAATACGAAACAGGAATATTAATGTCCTGTAAGTGTTCGCGCGTATATATTTATGATATATTTTTATAAAATTACACTCCGCATTATTCTGCCCTGATTTCTAATGCACATAAATTCCTTAATATATTATTAAATGCTTTTAAAGAACGTGCTATAAATTATATGGTCTATCGGAATTAACGAAGGAAAATTACTGGAGATAATAGGTGATAAATATAGGTAGGCAAACGTTAGATGGAGAGAAACAATGAAACTATTGATGGAATGCAATGAATCACGTTCCTTATATGTAGGATTTCATTTGAATTTCTGACTTTAATATTGATATAGTTTGTGTAACATCATAGCTAAAAGAGATTTATACCCAAGAGATTCATGAAATATATTAGTTGGCCAGTTTTATAACGTTTTTATAGGCCAATTCAGAGCAATGATATCATATACTTGCAATCTATTTACATATTTGTACTTCATCACGAAATGTATTGCCATCATATTCCGTAGCTAATAACCGTAAAATGACTGGAATACGTTTTTAGTTAGAACGCTGTATTAACTGTTTTATTTCTTATTTCATTTTTGTATCAGGTTCTTTACACTGAATGAGAAATACAAAATAATAAATACGTTTTGTATTCTTGCTATTTTAAATGTTTACTTAGGGGAGGAAGTTATAGTTGTCTTAGGTTATTGTAATTTCAGTATATTTATAGTCTATGTTTACTAAACGAACTCACAACGTTCATTATTTCAGAGTGAAGGAAACGTCTGTAACAATACTTCGGACGTACCCAAGTAAACCGTGCGATCTAAGATTTACTGAACACTGCTTGTCACAATTCTATACTAGTAACCAACTACTTTAGGGCAATGGTCATCAATAATGTTTTACACTCTCTACATTTCAGAAATTGCAGTCTGTGATATTTGCTTGCTCTTCAAGCTGAAGTTGTTCTAGTGCAGATGTTTTCAAGACATTTAGATACAGGCTATAGCAGGTGGCCTAGGAAACCTCTCTTTGGAGAATTCCCATTGAACTTTCAGGAAAGGTCTAGAGCGCTACATGTGTATTTCAATGAGGAGGTCTAATTTGGAGCGATATTAGATTTGCATACAATTTAAAAAGAATAGAAACTTTCCCTGAAATAGCTCACAAAACTACTGGAATACACCTCATATAGTGAGGAATATTAAAAGGCGCCTATTTTACTGAATAACAATTGATGAATTTATGACTTGCCATAGTTAATAGATTTCGTGAAACCATGAATCTAAATTCATGGAATCATTTTATTCATTGACTTTCGATTTTATTTATTGACTTTCAATTTCTACATTTCCATATATCTTTTTTTTTTTACTGTTTAAAAATTATGTAACACGGTCTGAAAGCATCGCTTCTCTCATTTATATAGAATATATTCACAGGTAGTGAATTGGCTTAGAAAACACTTGCATATTATCGTTCTAAATTAGACGACCTGTATTTCCAACTACATGTAAGTACATTAAAGGATTCTGATAACGGAATGTATA
>NC_068999.1:13413344-13426897 GCF_001194135.2 Octopus bimaculoides | reverse complement strand
ATATATATATATATATATATACATACATACATTAATAAATACATGCATGCGTAGAAGCATACCTACATACATATATATATACATGCATGCATGGATATGAATGTATGTATGCATGTACGTCTCTATATATTACAAGGCATATTATAAACATATGATAGTTGCAAACTACTAGCTATAGTGACAATTTGTACATCGGTATCTTTTAGTAAGACTTATATACCCAATATACCAGTATTTTCATATAATTGTATTCAACATTTACGAGTAACAACAGAATTGTTAGGAATGTGTATGGACATTTGAAATAGCAGATATCGACTCCGCGAAGAGAATCTGCAGTGTACATTTGTTAAACTGTGTATATTACGTATTTTTTAAATCCATTTAAGAAACTATTTTCTATTGAACACTGATATTAGTGTGCAAACTAAATTATTTATCACCAATATATATGGCAGTTACATTCAATTATATATCATTATCCTAAAGAGCACAGTAATGTGACTTCACAAAGGAAGACAATACTAATTGCAATAGCAGAAACGTACTTGTGAGGAAAGGAAAGAAATAATAAAGTAAAACATGTGGTATATATCTTGAACCATCATCTGTTATATGTAACGATAATATAATTTTGAAACGTATTCGTTTCGGTATTTATATTGCAAAGTTTTTTTTTAAGCTAGTGCGAACGCATGTGTTCCATTCTGGAATTTCGCGGCATTGTAAAGATTGACTACCTAGTTATGATCACCATCATTTTATTTAGCAAGGGAATAACAAGTGTATATTCATAGAGATCAAGAACAGTTAAATCGTGTCGTTCTAAAATTCTCTTAAGAAAATTAAGAAAATTTCACGAACACTTTTGTACTTTATGTTTTCATTTTGTTGCATCCTGCTAAGTTTCAAATAGAGCAACATCAGATACTTACAGAAGTAACAATTCCCAGATGCCTCCTACATTATTGGAATGATAGTATGATGTATTCTTCATAAAACTTTGGCAACTGTTGAAAGTTTGAGAAGTTTATTGTTGATATGACTGCAGATATTAAGCAAATATGTACATAAAACTCGCTAAACAATCTCAATTCCTCTTGCACAGGAGATTAAAGTATTTATACCTCTATGAAAAACTTGTCTCAGTTGGCATGCTATGTAATTACTTTATGAAAAGTGATAACCAAATACTCTCAGATAGAAGAATAATGAATTTTAGGTTTAATGTGAAGCAAACACTAACTTTGCCATAGGATGTAACGCATCACACCCACCAATGTACATTGAATAAAGTGCCAATTATATTGCTGGTATCACCGCTATGATTTTCGCGGTGATAATTTCCGAATGTGTTCGAGAGATAATTTCAGAATGTTCGTCCAAATGAGTTGTAAATCATTACATTTCTTCTCTCTTCCTGGATTAACCACATTCACGTTCGCTTGAAATGTTATTCCTCGTACATTTACAATAGGTTCCAACCGAAGAAGTTTAATATTCCATTTGTAATTCACTACTAATTTTGAAGACATTATGTTTCTTGTAACATATCACTCCCCGTTTGCATTTGTTTGCCTTGTACTTGTTCTTTTTCATGAAATTTCGTGTAATAATAATTTTAATTACAGCTGCATCGGTGACACTTGAAAAACCCTAAATGAGTTATTTTTGCTTATTTCTCTTGCAATGAAATGCTCCCAATTATTTCTTATTTGGGAATATTGGTAAATCCAACAATTCTTTTGGATTGTTTGTATCACAGTACAGACACGATTACCTATGATATTGCTATAGTATATAGTACTAACTATTTAAGATGCTTGTATTAGTGCGCTTGTTGTTACAGACTTTTTTCAAATCTCTTTCTTACAGTGTACTCTAATATTTTCCTTTTTTCCTTCCATTCATTTTTTATTAAAATGTTTATCGTTTCTTTCATTGCTCTTATGTACTAAAACTGAAATGTAGGATTCTGCTTGTTTTTGTTCTTCTGTATTTAAATCGATTCTCTAAGAAATGTTCATCCCATGTTATATCATAGGTGTAAGCAATTAATAGGTATGATAATTACTACATAAAATCTGAGAACATCAGTAACAAATTTGAACTTCGAAGTATAAATATATATAATCTAAAAAACTAAACGTCAAACTGGAAACTGACATAGAACAGAAGACCTACGAAAAGAGTAGCTTATAATTTAAGATCGACTGAGTAAAACGTTTTCCAGGTGTTTACTCTTAGTTGAATGAGTTTATATAAATACAGATATGTAATCATGCAGTTAATTTTGTGAAATATATCGGTTAACAAATAATGAATTCCATTCTCTCACATTTCATTATCTTTGTTTTTGTTTTGTATTCGATGTCTGATTTCTGTTCATATTTTGTTTCTGGACTGCATCGTTATGAGATCTGCAGTGAAGCAACCAATTGGCCAGAGATAACTTCAAGTATGACTACATGGATTATATACCACCAGAAAGTGCTAGTACTTGTATATTCTTCTGGCCTTATTGAAAGAGTTTATGGTTAATGAATATGAAGTCGACGATTTCTTTCTTAAGGAACCTGCAACAATATGGAGAAACTAATTAATCTCTGGCCACACCACTGGTAGTAACGAATTACTCATATTCATAAGCAAATACAAAACACATATACTAACATATCACACACAAACATACAAAACCGCATATATATACAAATGTCATGTGAACTCGAATTTTGTGTCAACTCTTGTTATACAAGTGTCTGAACTCGTATATTCAGATAAACATTCTTGGAGATAGCTCGAGGTTATAGACTCTCACATCCTAATTAATCCATCTATTGTTAGCATTAAAACAGCACGGCACTTCCTTATGGTGCATATTATAACCGGTGGGTTCCATAAAGCAGAAGTGACATAATAGCAAACCTCAAATGGTGTGACTTTCAGGGAATGAGTATGTTATTCCCCAATGCTTTGTCCACAAGGAACGTACATCTACATCTACACAGGCACATACATACATACGATAGAAGAAAAGCAGTGGCTCATATTATATATTTATATATGTCTTTGTGTATGTCAATATTTATATGTTCCAAGCGGCGGCTGGCAGAGACGTTAGCATGCCAGGTGAAGTGCTTGGTGGTATTTTGTCCATCTTGATGTGCTGAGTTCAAATTCCGCTGAGGCTGATTTTCCCTTTAGGGGTCAATAAAATAAATGCCTTTTGAATAGTGGGCTCGATGAAATCGACTTAACCATTCTCCCGTACTTACTTGTCTTTCGCCAAAATTTGAAGCCATTATGTAGAGAGGTGCCTCTGCAGTTCATCGTTCAAGGATAAAAGAATATATCTCTTTCCATGTAATGAATATTTAATATTGTTTTTATAAGAATTTTAACGGCTTCAAAGTGCATTCGACGGAATTTTGTGTCGTGCCAATTTTGTTCGTTTTGTAGAGATATCAAGATAGTTTGGTATGATTGTGAATGATTTTTCACATTTGATAGATTGGTGAAACCATTTCAGCTCGGTAACATTGGGGAAGCAATGCACTGGTCAGTATTTCACGTGCATGGAATAAGAATCGAATCGATTTATACTTATCCTATATGATATGATATAACTTATTTGAAGAAGAAACTATTTCATTAACATGAAACAAAGGAATGTGTCTACGTGTGTGATTAAATCTACGATTTAGGGTTGACTACAACATTTGATATATTCTCGTCTGTTCTCACAAATATTGGTGCAGATATGTCTTTCGGTGTATCGAAAATTGCTTAATGCGTCGTATTACTAAGCCACTATTGAATAACTTAATATTGTATGGAACGCTGCGTATTATAAATAATTTCCAAGATTATATAGTTCTCGAGAACGATCAAAATTGTTGTAAGTCTATCTGTGTATTTTCTTTTAATTCTTGTAGAGAGGTTGGTGAAAAGGATACATTTGACAAGAAAAGTATTTTGACTTTTCAGAAAAATTTCTTATGTGTTACATAACTTCATTTCTCTGAAGTTTTCTGAAAATGTGAAATGAAAATTGATGGCAATATGTTCATGATGTGTTTTCTCTAGACAATAATTTCCATTTAAAGTGTGTAATTATACAAAATTACACGCGACATTTAGAGACAAGACAGCAATTAAATTGAATATCAACACCTGAATTAAATTTCACGTGAGTAATTGACTACTGAGGATGTCAAATCAGTGCTCGAACAGAAAAAAAAGATTGTATTTGTAAAATAAAACAACGCTATCAGAAAAGTTGGAACGCATTTTATAATTACAAAATATATTTCGCACATACACACAACACACTTGTACATGAGGATGTATCTGCGTGATGATTTGAGTGATTTTTTTTTTCTATTTCAGGTATTGTTATTGTAATTTGTAATGATTCACTTAAAAGATATTACAGCAAAACTAAATTGAAATTGAATATATTCGTTTCTTTTAAAAATTTATGTGAGACATTGATAAGATTTCACACATATAGCAATTATACTAACATACTACATCACAAGTATCAGTAAATAGCATTAGGTACAAATTACTGGATTTGCGTTAGTTTTCCGATATCATCTGATGATATTGGCTTCATTTTATATAATATATAATCAGTGTCGTGCAGTAGATCTCATCTAAAACATACTTAATATTTGGCGAGTACTGATATTTCTTTACAACTACCTTCACTGTCTCTCTATCCACGGTCTTTTTTCCATTAATTCCAAGCTAATATTTCAGATTTGTAGTATTAACTCCTTCAAGTTCCATCGTTAAAGCAATCTCATATCTCTCGATAATTCTATCTATATATTCTTCTTTCATCTAATTATTTAATTTCATGCTCGTCCTATATATGTCTTACCCAATTGTTCAGGTGTGGAATAGCGTCCTGAAATGCAGATCACACTGCTATACTCTCCAAGCTAAGAGATAAGAATATCCGTACTTGCTACCGGTATCATTTACCTGTACTATTCCTGGGCATGCGTATGCAAGGACGCTATGATCATAGGGTACGTTAATAACTGAATAAAGAAAACTTTATCTGGAATCAAATTTAAATGAGCAGAAAATGGTGAAAACTTTAGATCAACAAACAACCAAATTGATATACATCGGTTGATTATGTTTTGTATTAAAATAAATTAACCGATGTTGTTCAAATTGTTTGTTTGTTGAGCTAAAGGTTTCTCCATTTTCTGCTTACTTAATTTTATATATATATACGTGTTTGTGCCTGTGACTCTGTGCGTGTGTCAGTGTGAGTGTGCGTGTTTGTGTGTGTGACATTCCTAAGTGGTGTATAATCATTTAATAACGTGTACTCAATTTCTTACGTGACGTGGGATTTAAAGATGTTGGCATAACCTTACATATTACTTCTTTCAATGGAAAGTTTCAAACTTTATTCCCCTCTTCCATTTTGGTTGTTTTCCTACCTTCTTGACGGGTGACATATGTTCAATTAGAAACAGATTGGAATGCGTAGAAGGTAATTATTGTATGCATACTGTTGTTGTCATGTGAATCAAGTTCCTGGGATTGCATTCAAATATATTCTTTTAAAGTATTTCATTTATTTGTGCGTGGAATGGGATGGTGAACATTTTGCAAGCAACAAAATTTTATTTCAGTGAAACCGTCAGCAGTACAAACAAAATTTGTTACGCATATATTCATAATTAGAAGTAATGCATAATTCTATTTATGATTATACTTATATTTTCGTAAACAATACTTTTGCTCTTTCGATTTCCTATGGAGAGTTATAAATTCAAGTATATCTAGCATTAAACATGCATCATCTGACATACATCTGTTTCGAAGTGTGAGCTCTGCTTTGAAATTTTACGTTCTGTAATACATTAGAACAATTCTTTTGTGAGAGCTTTCAATAACCATCATCCACAATTCTGTATCATTCAAGAACACTTTGCAGAGGAGATTCGTACATCTGAATATGGGAATTGATATTTAGGCAGTTCGGTTGAATATAGATGACAATATGCATAGATATTTCAACCATCAACGAAATTCTATCTTTAACGGGGGATATTTCATTTGAATGAAAACCTATTTCTTTTGTCTTAAAGATTGAAACAGAAAATTCCCTGACTGATCGAAAGCTTTGTTTAATAGGGGTTAAATAACTGAAGCTTTACTTCATAGAACAGAAGGCATGCAAGGATGTATGTGTGTGTGTGCATTACTTTGCACAGTAAGGGATAATGAATTATTTAATACTCGATTGCCATGTATTCATCAAAGTGTCGATCCTTCGTTTTCAAGTCTGTCGTGTAACAACAGTAAAAAAAAACAAAAAAAACAAAACAAAGGACAATGATAACAGCAATATTATGTTTAACCTACTGTTATGAACTAATTCATTATCCCTTACGTAGATAGTCTGATTTCCCTATTGTGACTTGCTAAATGATCACAAAACAAGATAATCAAATGGAACAACGTAAGGAGAATAAGTCACAAAAAGAAAGTTTGCATATTTAATACTATAATATTCGTTCCTAATTTCTGCAATATTTGGAGTGATCTTTTGTTAATTTTCTCTGATGCTTTGTAATGAGGATACAAATTTCACATTTTAGCTCTTTAGCTTTGGTTCAACAATTCATAATAAACGACACGCAACATATTTACCGAAACACAAACAATAGAATTTTTCGTGCGAAGACCTACTTTGCGTAAAGATTAATATTTATCAGTGGGTGCAAACCAATGCTCATTCATTGATAATTACGAGGTGCCATCTTGTCATTAACTATCCTGTTTCTATAGCAATCCCTGTTTTAATGACGACTTGAGGGGAAAAATCAACTAGATCATGAAAGTCCACAAACAATACTAGACATTTTCTTCCATGATGCGTTTTATGATCAAAGTGTAAGTTGAACTGATTTTCACTCACAAGATCAGTGTAGACATAATTTTGTGAAATAGATAGACCAGAATTTGAGAGCAAGAGCGGCAATAATCGTCGGCAGGTATGACTAGGACAATGGCTGCTTCACTTTCATGAACGGAATGAATAACCCTTACTTATTTCCTATCTGAAAAACTCGTCTTAATCTTAGGCAAACTAGGTGTTTGGTATTATTTTAATCTAAATCGATTTTCAAGAGAAACACTTTGCTACGGGTTTAAACATTGATAACTACTTTAGTCTATATCAATGGGAAAAGAATTGTATAACAATACATGATATATATAAGTTCCAAAACATATTTGATGCACGTGCGACGACGCATGTCTCGAAATAATATTTCAAAATAGACAGACTAAATAAATAAACACACAGACACACGCAGACTCACACACAAAGTAAAGGCCAGTTGACATTGCCGTGTCGGTTTACACACACACACACACACACACACACACCCACACACACACCCACACACACACACACCCACACAAACACACACAGACACACACACACAAACACACATATATATATGTATATATATAAACTATTGAATCTTGGGAGAGGCATTAAGGCTGTCAAAATTAGCATATGCACTGGTTCGATCCTTTATTGTTATTGATAGTTACTGTGTTACTTACTCCGTTTACTAATTTATCTATCATCTGGTATTTACTAGTTTTTCAAACTCATATGTTACATACTTTGGTGAAACAGTTAATCGTTCAAATGTTCAATATTTTTAGTGTTGTCATTTCTGTTTTTGTCAAATAATTGTTTCATCGCATTGTTGCAATCTCTTCAGAGACACGTCTCTCTACTTCCATTTCTTTTGAACACATGTTCCAGCATTGGGGTGCATCCGTATATGATTGTGTGTGTGTTTTAAATACTGGCTATGTAATTTTTCATATACATAAGATAGCGGTTTTCCTTTCCTCTTTGTTTTCTTCGGAAACGAACACGTTCATGCAAATAAGTTAAAACCATCTTCTCTGTTTGATAAATGTTGAATAAATTGATATGTATCTGCACGTGAGAATGAGCATGTGTATGCGTGCGTATGCTCATATATGTACAATCGTGTGAGTCTGTGCTTGCATGTACGTGTGAGTGCGTGTAAGTGTGTGTCTGTGTCTCATGGTGTCTTTATGTGTGTTTGTTACTGTGTGTTTTTGTGCGCGTGTGTACTTCTGTCTGCACGTTTCCATGTCTCTGCGTATGCGTTATTGTGTGCGTCCGTGTGGGCGGGAGTGTATGTGCCTATGTATCCATTGGTGGCTGTAAGGCATGTGCCACTTAGAGCATCTACTATTTAAGACTGGTCGTCTTTCTTTTATCAAGACTGAGCACTTGTATCTCTCGTAGGGCTGCGTCGTCTGGGTGTCTAGACGGGAATTCTATGGTAATTCGGTTCAGCACACTACCATGTTGTTCTTTGGCATGGAGAGTATCAAGGTTTGTCTTTGATCCCTATATTCCCAACAATGTCCATTAATATGCTCGGCCAATCTTCTCTCCATTTCACCTTTGTAGTGCATCTAAACCTAGTAGAAGTTGTTTACTTCTCTGTAGGAGCAGAGTCCTTCCGTAATAGGATTCCCCGCTTTAGGAGATTGCTTATATTCGTCAACCGTTTTATTTTAGCCGTTCTTCTACGAGGTGCTACCGGTGTTTCTCACTGAGTGCCAGGTTCCCCGTGGTTACACCGAAGCCATCTCTCTTGCCTATCACGCATTTCGTTGATATTTTGTTTTGTTTATTTTACCGGGACACAATCACCATAATACATGCAACGCTTGCCTAATTTCCCCATGTCTTCCAGTCGTGCATGTATTATAAGTTTTACTCAATTACATGTTTCATCATATTTAGAAGATATTTATGCCATTTCTTTCGAGTAAGGGCTTGATGTATTGTTGAATAATCAACGGCGGTTTGGAACTCAGGTTTATGACATAAATAATCTATAATTTTCTCACGCTGATCCTGTCTATATCAACATTTCTTTGATTATTTCACAGCAGAATATGTGTGGGTTTCTCTTTGTTTGTGTGTGTGCGCGTGTGTGAGTATTTGTGTGTGTTGTTTGTGTGCTTATCTGTGTGTTTGTGTGTGAGTGTGTGTGTATTTAGGTGTGTATGTTTCTGTGCATTTTGTGCGAGTGTGTGTGTGTGTGTGTTCTAGTGTGTGTGTGTGTGTGTGTGTGTGTGTGTGTGTGTGAGTGGGTGTTGTATTTTGCTACTGCACAGCCTTTCTCCACACATGGATATTGCTGAGAAGCTGCCATAGGGAGTTATACAAATTGGAAATTGACGTGAATCAAATTATATGCGCATGGGTATTGAATATTTATATAATTGCATTTTTCCTGGATTGCAATTTGTCTGACGTGAGATATTTTCTTCTCGAAAACTACTTGCATAATCCATATGTCGGATGGAAAGATGACATTTCTTGACCGTAATTTATGCATTTTTTTATTTACAGGATGTTTATTCTAAGACATTCTAGATATTAATAATATCAGTATCGAAAAATATCCTCTTCAATCCGTATGATGTCTATCGCTTTCGGGAACCCTCCACGACTGTGAACACGCGTATAAGGGATTCCTTGAGCAGGTAAATAATGGAGTTTTGAGAAATTATAAATTATGTCTATGGAATTAATTTAATACGATAACTAATAGTAATAAATATACGAAACTGATTTTAACTATAATAATGTATAACTAAAATATTTGTGTTATATATGCATGTCTAAATTTATGTATGGACACGAGAAAGATAATAGAATACCGAAACGGTTATGCTAACCAACAGGATGGTAGAACAAAATTACTCGTTCGTTGCACTCTGAGGAAATATATCAGAATTTAGAAAGAAATATCTTTTCTGGAGGAATAATTGAAGATTTATTACTATATATATATATGTATATATATAATACATTTTCGACTGAGGTTCAAACAAACATACACGGCTCCGTCTTTCAGATGTAGTTAACACAGACACATTCACATTTGGAACTTGAGAAAAGTCGTGCATATGTTTACTGTTCTACTCACACATTGCTCTTGTAATGTACGGATTAGCCGGTCGATTTCTTTCTGAAAATCAGAGTATATCCAAGTTCTCCTTTAAACATTTACTAACAAAACCTAGTGTTCCAGTAATTATTTCTATATGAATTCATAGTTTAGATATAGAAGTTTGATGTTTCGAAGCAGTTGTCCATAAATATCCTCCTTTTGTTTGATTTTCACAGAGATATTTATAAGTTTGGCGTGTTATTATTACTACAGAATTATCATCCATGCTACGACACGACCAAATTATAAGATTAATGCATATTAGAGATAAAATTGTCCTCTGGAGTTGTAACATTCTAGGTATGCTAAATCTGCACATTCTGAAGTATGGGTACCTCTGAAAAGCTTGGAATTTTAAATCTCCTGAAACAAGAATGTCATTGAACTAAACATCCCAATAGTAATACGAAATATATTTCAAAATGTATTTCATCTTCTCATGGAAATTCTTATGCAGGCTGGTTTCCGATGATAAAGACAATCATTGATAGTACTTAAGCATGAACATCAATCTGAAATTTCCATATACATTTATCTCCCATACATAACGAACTAATTAAAAACTTCATCTATTGTCTTTAACTGAAGTAAAGCTATTTGGTACTATTCAGATGCAATATTCCTGAGAATGAAATTTTCGGAATACTCTTATTAGGAATTGTTCAATTCAAGATGGAAGAAACTGTTAGATTGTGAATTGATTAGTTGTGGCAAAGATCAATTAAAGATCATTGTGCATTAATCAAACCTCAGGTGGTGAAACATTTTCATTCAAATTCATATCGTATAAACTAACTCATAAATTTAAATTAAAGGTATTATACAATACACACATTTATTCAATGTATAATTCCTGCCATGTTTATGTATAACAAAAATATTTAAGGGTTTCGGCCGTTCGCAAAATTGTCAACTGTTAAGCTAACCTATTGTTCAGAAGGGATATCTGAATATTACCGCGCATATAAAATTATATACAGAAGCTGGATTTAATTATACTTTGCATTTGTTTTATAGCATTTATAGCAAACGAGACGAGCTTGCTATCAAAAGTTCGGTTGTTTTATAATCATGAGTACATAAGACATCATGTTAAGTGTACAGCGATAAATATTTAGGTGTTGACATCAATGTATGAGGTTGATATATGTTATGGCGTATTTGTGCGTGATTTGAACGATGATGTGCAGGGATTGGATTGTCCTTCTGTGTTTTCCTCTACGAAATATATGTTAATTTGATTATCTGACGCTGTCGATAATAATAATAATAATAATAATCATCAATGCTCCTCAGATTGGTACATCATCTTTCTTCACATTTATAATTTACAATATATATATATATATATATATATATATATATATATATCGTATTTCCCATTCTGTAGTAATGAACTCAAATTCTCGGGAATTATTTTATCTGCTATGAACAATGACAAAACATCTCTGAATTACTCGACCAATCAATGATATAGATATTAAACCGACATAAAAAACACACAATTCTTTGTCCCTCCAAACATTGGTTTCTGTGACAAAATATTCACTACTGAAGTAACAATTAACTTATTTCGAATAATACAAAACTGTTAAAATTTCTTATTACATAAAACATTCGCAATGTAAATATCATAGCTCACTATCTCTAATTTTACATGAAAGTAAAACGTACTTTACACTTAATGACCAAAGCAGTATTTTCACCTTTAACATTGAATGTATATTAACGATCCTTCAAAACGATTCATAGACGTGGTTAGTATAGTGATCGTAAATAATGTTGATAAAGAAACACATTTCATTGAGTATATCAGTACGAAATCTGTCATTAATTGGTTCAATGAAATAAGCAATAACACTTAAACTTAGAGCAAATTTATTCGTCTTGAGTATTGTACATTTTTGTGATACTATCTCTGATATAATACATCAATAAACACAGTAGCAGAAATGGAAAAAAAAAATATATCATATTAAAATGATATAAATATTGGCATTAACAGACACGCCTGGAAATTTCTACATTTTCACAAATCAGTAAGAACAAACAATATACCAATATATACTTCGAGAGTGGACAAATGTATGTTACTGTCTTTTATTATACATCACAGAAATGCTAACTAAAGTCTCCAAAGTCTCTGGCAATTATAGGGTCATTACAAGGAATACTGTATCACACTATCACAGCAAATGTTAGTTAATCCTCAGATGAGTTCGCATAAGAAGTAAGTTTAAAATATAATAGAATAACAATACAAGTGTCAGCCATATATATATATACGTCTTTAATCTACTTACTGTCAACACTTCAGATATATAATTGTTCCCTGAAGAGGAAGGCTAGTATTATCCAGTGATGGAATCAATTACAATAACTATTTTGAACCTCCAAGCCTCCAGAAACATCTCTCTCTCTCTCTCTCTCTCTTTCTCTCTCTCTCTCTCTCACTCACTCTCTCTCTCTCTCCCCATATATATACATGAATTATGGTATAGACAGAAATCTCAATGGTAATATTCCTGTCTATAATGAAATAAAAGTGTTACTTCAATAACGCACCGCCTGTTTAGTTTAACGCTGTAGAAATAACTAGGAAAGTCATGGCATTAAATACGCCCAAATCAGGCGTCATAATTTGATATACCCAAACATTTGAGTATCCTTTCTCTCAACAAGCTTATGGAAAGAAGATTCGTCATTGCTGAAACGAGGAAAGTCAAAGTCGTCCTCGGTGGAATTGAAACTGAGAACATGAAGATGGACAAATTGCTGTTATGCTTTTCGGCGTGCTTTTGAACCTGCCAGAACGCAGCCTTCGTCAAATGTGTAATAGTGATTTCAAATTTTGGCACAAGGCCAACAAGATGTAGTTGAGAAGTGTAAGTCAATCAAATCTACCTCAGTCCACAACTGGTACTCATTTTACCGTTCTCAAATGAATGAAAGTGGAATTCGGCGGAATCTGAATTTGGAAGTAGAAACTGGGGCAATGCCGCTTAGCATATTGGCTGGCGTGCTAATTATCCACCCAGTTCACCGGATTAATCGAATAAGTATTATTGAAACAAATGCATACGACACTAATCTGCCTCAGATTTCCTATCTATGAAATTGTATTTAAGACCCCCATGGTTTGATGAAACATCGGATAACCATATACATATCTAAGTTTTTAAATATTTTAAAATATAATGATTTTTCAGTAATATCTTTTTTAGAATTTTGACATATTTGATGCACATGCATACCTACACACTCAGAAATGCTCATAACAAACATTTGTGCACTACTTCAAAAAATGTACTTTAAAAATATAAAGTTCAGACAGGAAAAAGAATTTGAACTATTGTACATGAACTTTACCATACAAGATTCACACTGAATTTCATAAACATTTTCAGAGTACTAAAAAAAAATATTGAAGATAAATATATTGAAGATAGAAATATGAATGTGTAAATATATATATATATATATATATATATA
>NC_068999.1:13410977-13413003 GCF_001194135.2 Octopus bimaculoides | reverse complement strand
TGTGTGTGTGTGTGTGTGTGTGTGTGTGTGTGTGTGTGTGTGTGTGTGTGTGTGTGTGTGTGTGTACTTAAATTGAAAATAAGGTTGAAATAAGAGAAGTCGAACGACCAACATAGAGAGATATCCTTATTAATAAACCCGCAGAACCAAAAAGAGCGAAGACCTGTTACTCATGTTTTCGGGCATTTGTGGTACACGTTGTATCATTATTGTTCGACGAACAGGAATGTGAAATTCTGCGTAGCAGTTGGTGTTTTGGTAGCTGTAATAAAAATGTTTATACAGCGCTGCTGGAATGTTACTAGGTATTAGAAATTGCTTCTAGAAATTTTAGTATCACTGAAGTCATGACGAAAGCAATTTTTAAACAGACAACACTAATGGGGATTTCTATTAACATTTAGTCATAGTTCTTTTTCTCTAGATGACCGGTCGGTTGATTGTTAAAGAATGAGCTATGATAGCAGCATGCGATGAATTGTGGAGTTCCATTGATTTGGTTGAGAGATTGAGGCGTCCATGGAAAGTTACACGTGCAAAAGTACCTCCTGAGATAATAAAAATTGTCATTCAAAGCTGCCCACTCACGTCTGCTCAATGGAGAACGTAGAAACAGTGCAGGAAAAATTTAATCGCAGCCCTCAAAAATCAACACGTTAAGCAGCTCGTGAAAATGGACTACAAAGACAGATAATGTGTACTGTGTTGCATAAAGAATTACATTTTCATCCGTGGAAACCGCATTACGTGCAGAAGCTAAAACCTGAAGTCTGTGACCGCAAATGTTCAAACTCCAGATCTCCAAGAAATCCAGATTTCCCTCCCAGCATGTTTTACCTTTGCGATTACGCAGAAAAGTAGGTGTACAAGACCAAGCCTCGCGTACTGGAGGACTTGAAGACACGGATTCAAGAGGTTCTTAATGATATAACAGACGACGTTTCATCATACTATCCCTTTCCGATTCAGCAACATGGCTTACACCAACGGTGATTACGTTGAAATATGAGTATTTACTTTCATTTTCTCATTAATGTAAGACATGTACCGCTGTTTTCAATTAATTTGTAAAAGGAATGTGGACCAAATACTCTCGTAAGTCTTTGATCTACCCAAGGCTTTTGTAGAAGATACCGTGCAGCTTATCTCACAGTACGACTGAACCCGGAAACATGGCTTGAGTAATCAAGCTTCCTACCACACAGACACAACTACACATAAATATTTCATTGTTTTGCATTTACTGTCTTTAGTGCAGGAGCAAATTACGTGGTTTAAACACAGTATTCCTAATGACACTTCTTTCGTTCTATCACTTACTAAGACTTGCAGACTATTAAAGTGTAATCGATTTTAATCACATGGAGCTATATTCAAAATTTTAGAAGGAAATTCATGAACAATATATTCTAGGTAACATTAGTGGTGTATATGTAAAATTATAATCAAAATGAATGAAAAAGCACTAGTGAAATAAAATTTCAATCCAGTTTGAGAAATATCTCCTCTCAGTATCCACTCAATATAAATTGCTTAAATTTGCTGAGAATTCGTGCTTTGAATAATGACAATAACATTGCAGGGAAAATATAATATTTTCCCATCAATTTCGTATTTAACATCGTTTAATCATATTTTTTTAGATTATTATACTTCTTACTCTTGATATGTTTTCACTGATAATTCAGTATGTTCTTACTACGGTCTCTTTGATTTATTCTCTTCCTCATCTACAAACTCCGCCAACTCCTTAAACTCCCCATCTTCCACAGCCTACCCCTCCTCCTGATTGTCATCTTCCTCATTATCATAACTAGCATCATTACAAATATATTTGTTGTTGCACATCTCACTTCTAATAGATTTCGATAGAACTTCCTACATTTATTTCTGTTTATTATTTTACTTGTTTCACTCACTTAACTGCAGCCATGCCGGGGCACCACATTAAAGCGGTTTTTAATGGAACAAATCGACACCAAAACTAATTTATATATATACATACTTATATATATATATAAGTATG
>NC_068999.1:13408889-13410896 GCF_001194135.2 Octopus bimaculoides | reverse complement strand
ATATATATATATATATATATATATATATATACACATACATAGTACATACGTGCGTACATGGTGGTGGTTGTCTACTCATTAAACAGAGTTTAATCACCAGTTGTACTTACACCTTAGATCTATCATATTGTCTGATGTGGCTTTTTAAACTTTACAACATGTTCCAAAATCACCCACATATATTGCATATCCGTTCTTGACCAACAAGAGCTCCAATTAAGTTTGGGTCTTTGCGGATCTAAACATTGCTTTTGAGGCATATGTATAACTATATATATATAGTGTTTTGTATGTTCTCATGCGTGTCTGTATATATCTATATGTGTGTGTATGTATGTATGTATGTATGTATGCATGTACGTTCCTGTATCTGCGTTTGTTCCCAGCATCGCTTGACAACCGATCGTGGCGTGTTTAGGCTCCCGTAACCTAGCAGCTCGGTAAAAGGGACCAAAAGAAGAAGTACTTACCTTGCAAACAATAAGTCGTGAGGTAGATTCGCTCGGCTAAAGGCGATGTTCCTGTATGGCCGCAGACAAATGACTTAAATAAAGAAAAGAATAACGGAATAAAAGATATATATATATATATATATATATATATATATATATATATATACATATGGTATTTTGTTCATATTTTAAAATCTTAAAATATTTTATATTATATAACTTTAATTATCTTTTTAAAATTTTCTTATCTTTTACCATTTTTCCCTATTTGTGAGCTGCTCCACGTCGGATGACGGAATGATATTCAATCACCCTGTGGATCTTTTGGGTGTTCCTTTTATGTCTGGCACTGGGTAGCCTGCATCATGGGCATGTACCATATCTTTAACCTTGGTTGGTAATCTACCTAGGGGAAGGGAATATCCAAAATATAGCATGAGTCCTTCGAAGTTCCGTTGTTGTCAATTCTCATGTCACCTAGGTGCATACATGCATACATACGTGCATACATACATACATACAAACATTCATGTATATAACTATATGTTGCTTAAAGCATTTGAATTTAAATTATCTGAGAGCATGAGAAATTATATGTATTCAGCTAACTTCGAAAATCAAAGTAGATAAATATATATATAATGCAATTATTGAGTTAAAACTCTCAATGGATGGAAGGAAATTGATATAACGAAAGTGAATAAAAGAGAAAAAAAAGATGTCGGTATGAGAGAGTGTAGCTATCTTCAAACAAATTGCTACACTGATACCGATAAATACATATTACTGTCTGGTGTTTTGCTGATAAATGTTTTCATTCGCTTTACACAGTCACCAGAAGATATTTGCACTCAGCTGTTCTTGTGCATATACTATTTTGTGCATGTGTCTCCATATATTCAAATATCCATAAATAAGAGTTGTATATATACATTTGCAATGAATTTTATATAGATCAATTAAAAAATTGTGAATATATACAAATGAAATAAATTTATCTTTCATTGCCTGTGAACTAACATAATTATTTGTATAGGACTATACATATTTTTCCAACTAATGTATATTGCATCTTATCAAACACTTACACACAGTGGCCTAAGGCCAATAATGCAATTTCGCGTTTCCATATAAACAGCTGCACGTTGATAAACGAATATACTTTTCGTAAATATCAATCATAATTTCATTTAAATTCTGGGTGAGAGTATTTTAATTTCTATTCCGTTTGCTTTTCAAATTCCCGAAATAATTAAGTGAATTATTAAAGATTAAATTTCAGATTTTATACGAATCTGTAAGGGAAATTGCACGTGAGGTTTGTACAGCAATAGAAAAAAAAATCTGTATTTCATTTGTGTATGATTCCTTACTTCAAAAAATTGATAAGTCAAGATTTGCGTGAATTTATTTGATTCTCTAAGGACGCATTACATGTTCCGGAATTATTTCATTTATGCATATGTCCCTATCGTAAGACATTTCAAATCGTAACGCTGATACAGGAATATATGTAATTTTAATTTATGCATTTATATATATATACGTATATATA
>NC_068999.1:13401790-13408637 GCF_001194135.2 Octopus bimaculoides | reverse complement strand
AAAATTAATAATTAACAATTTTGCCGATGATAATATATATATATATATATGGCAGCACAGGGTTATGTATTAGCAGTGTGAGAGCTAGCGGTGATCTTCGCAAATTGTAAAATGTTTACTTTTGCGACTACGTGTATGCTGTAGTCAGCAATTGTGCCATAGGTAGGAATTTGGTACAATGCCCCAACCTCACGTTTTACGTTAAACGTGAAAAATCAGCTCCAAAGACATTAGTCATTCTTCGGTTAGCTTACGGCGACGAGCCAATGTGTCGTACGCAATTTTTGAAGTGGCATCATCGAGTCAAATGCGGAAGAACGACTCGAGTAGACGATGAGCGATTTCGAAGAACTGCCACGAGCGTCACCACCGTAAATATGACAGAATATGTCAGTATCTGTATGAGGGTCATCGCAAGACAATCAACGGCATTGCTGATGTTGTTTGTCCGTTGTACGGGTCTGTCGTAAGGGTCCGTCGTATGGGACAGCGTGAACCATCCTTCATCTTGAGGATAAACGCTATTGACGAGAGTTGGATCTACCGGTACGGCCTGAAGAGACTACGACAGAAAATTCGTTTCCAAGGCATAGACTGACAATCGAATGTTATACTGCAACAATCTGACGCGTTTTAGGGAGGACTTAACCTGGCCACCAAGCTCTCCACACTTGTGATATCGGCTCTGTCCGCACGCTATTCACATAATGTAGCAGTGCATAAAGTGAATATCTCGGTTTTATCCCCTATAAATCGACATAAATCGACCGCGAAAGTTTTGATACCACTATGTGTATTCATGTTATTTTATATTCTGGAGTTCTCAAAAACATCTGGTTTTCACTAGAATATAAATAATATATCTCCAAATTGACAAGAAATGAATAAGGATATCAAAGAATGCTTACATATTCATGAATTGATTTATATAGAATGACGAAATGTCGCAATAATTTTCGAATTTTTTTAGCAAAGTCTCCTCTTGAAACATTCATAGTCCTTCTGTACGTAAGGTTTTCGCGAAATATATGACTGAAACGTAATTTCTTTCTGAATAAATATTTCTGAATACTGAACTGTGGATATTTCACCTTGGAATAACATTTCTGTTACCCGACATATCTCTATAGTTGACATTCCTGTTATCACATAGAAGCTAACTGGAAGTCGCTTATATTATACGCTGGTGAATTCACAGTATTGTAAACATACGACTATGAAGGAATCTAGTCACGGCAATAACAAAATTAAAAATTCATTGAATGATAGCACGTGACAATTAGGTCACGAACATGTTAAGTGTTCACAATCCCTGATGTGCTGCCCCTAGTTGCTCCAATACAAAGCGTCAGAAATTATGCTCATAAGAATGGGAAATAAGAAGATACATCATCAATGTTGATATTAATTAAAATTGCTAAAGAATGTTAACCCTGTAACTATTCAAAATTTCCATGAAGGCTATAAAAATACGTAAATCGAAAGTGTCTCACTATTTCATGTGATATGTATCAGATCAAATAATATGAGAGCATTTAGATATTTCAGATCTTTTTTTAAAACGGGGGCCACATTTTTCATTAACGAAACACTTTGAAACTTGGAACACTGGTAGAATGTGTCATATAAAACATCTTTTTCTCTTAGTCTTCTTAAAAAAAAAAAGAAATCCATAAGTTATTCCATGTGAAAGTTGTCGTATTTCTGTAATTTCAACCAATCACTGACGTCCATTCAGCCGATATACATTAAGTGCCGACTACATAAACAAACGATTCTGAAACAATTAACCCTAACGCTAACCCTAACCCTAAACCTAGGGTTAGGGTTAGGGTTAGGGTTAAAGCAAATTTAAAATGAAAAAAGCAAATAAAACGAAGGTATGGAGATTAAATACGCTTTACATTGCTTAATCAAACAAAGGAGTAAAGATAAACAACTGAATGCTTGTCAGTGATTGGTTGAAATTATCGAATTAAGACACTTTTTTACATGAAATAAATTCGAATACAAAAATATTTTTCTGTTCTATAACACAAAATAGATAAGTATACGAAGTTTGAAAGTCTTTCCGTACCAAAAACACTACATAAAACATTAATGAAAAATGTGACCCCCCCCCCCCTTTTAAAAATAGATCCGATATTTCGTGTTGTGTGCATGTTTTTACGTATTCAACCTAAAGGATAATCATATTAACTACCGGTAATATATGGTTACCAAATGTAATCCAAAATTTCTCGCTTTATGATGTACGGAAACACTATAATCGATATAGCATCTCACTCAATTCAGCATTTCGCCAAGTTAAAAATATTTTAATTGAATGTTCAATGCACACATTTTGACGCAAAATATACCAAGACAAACAGTGTAAATTATGGCCTTACTTTCCAATAAACAACAGATTTTTATTCAAATTTCTCTGGTCGTTTATTATATCTAGACAGCAATGATACATAGAGGCACAGAGAGTTATAATCGAAAAGGTGATGCTCTTTAAAACATAATTTACGGCGGTGCTATCACTTAATTGTCTCCCAATTCTTTTAACTGTATTTAAGCCTTTCTAGTTTACTTGCAATGCATTTACATGCTTTCGAACAGTCTCTACATTTGATTATACTGTATAATATTCTACTCCCAATACTGGAAGCTGTACAAATTTGCAGAAGTATATGGCTTAGTTTATATGGCTGATAGGCGTGACCGTGTGGTAAGAAGCTTGCTACACAACCATATCGTTCCGGATTCAATCCCACTGCGTAGTAACTGGGGCAGGTGTCTTCTACTATAGCTTCCGGCCGAACAATGCCTTCTGCGTGGTTTTGGTAGGCGGTAACTGAAAGAAGACCGTCATATATGTATGTATATTTATTTATGTGTTGCCTTTTCTGTCTGTGTTTCTATCCCCACCATCGCTTGACAACCGATGTTTGTGTGCTTACATTAGCGTAACGTAGCGGTTCAGCAAAATATACCGATAGAATGAGTACTAAGCTTACAAAGAGTAAATATTGTGTTCGATTTGTTCCACTGAAACCCTTAAATGCCGTGTTCTCTAGCATGGTTGCAGTCATATGCCTCAAACAAGTCAAGGAATAAAATAATATAAACACAAACACAAACTTGCACACACACACACACACACACACACACACACACACACACACACACACACACACACACACATATGTATAAATATATTAAATCAAAATAACGGAGAGAAAAGACAACAAGAAAGATCAACGATGCTAGGACGTAGCACATGCGACGTATTAATAAGGTGTTCAGAGAAGAGAGCGTGGTTGTTTAACTTTTCGGAAAGCTAAGACACAGGATGGTCCAAAAGGATAGGATGAAGTTGGAAAAAAATCGACATCAGTCTACGTGTAATTACACACACACACGCACGCACTCACACGCACGCACACACAAATACACACACACACATATATATACTTTTACTATGATGTTTGGTGACGAGTCTCATTAAATCTGAATAATCTTCCCTAAGAGTCTTGATGATTTCTGCAGACCATGACTTCTAGTCTCAATTCCGATCTCTATCAGTTTTGTTTTCTGTGGCATTTTCTGTTCTATGACAAGTGCTCCACTTACTATAGGAATAACCATCGTCTTGGCTTTCCATCCACTTAATTCTCTGACTACATCCTTGTATTTCTCAAGGATTTTATTTCTTTGGTTTCCACTCTGCGACAAAAGGGAATTTTAAAATCTATGAACCTTCACGTTTAGTATACATTGCCGTCTATGACAACATCTGACCTTTTTGCTTCAATAATATGATAGGTCTAGTTGGGGAGATCCGACAAGATCCGGTGATTCTCATTTTCTATCGATCTTATGTCAATTTTCTGTGGTATTGCAGCCACAAACTTAGCTCACATCCCAATTTCCTCTTTTCCATACATAGTCTTATATGCGATTATACTCCATTTGTGCTAGCATACTGCACTCACTAAGATGGTAATGAATAATGTTCCTTTCCTATTTTTCCTGCATATTGTATACTACTAATATGTACAAGAGAAATTAATTTCCACGCCAGATATCTTTCAATGAAATTTAATGTATATTTCCAATTTCTATATTCCGAAATTCTTCTCTAAGCGCCTTTCAGTAATACATCTTTCTTTAGTTTAAAACCAAAATGCATAATCAAACAATAGATAATTGCAGTCGTGTATAATTGTAATGAAATTGAATAACGCTTGTAACATAAATGTCAGAGCAAAAATTAATTATGAGGCATCTGTACGATATAAACAGTGCGGGATTATTGAATCTTCTATTATAAATTACGACAGTAATTGTACAAGAATAATTGTAAAAGATATCATCATTTTAGTAAGTATAATTATTAAATATAATTTTTTGAAATATGATTATATTTATTTCAATTTCCATTATTTTTACTGATAATTGTAAGAAATAAATATTTATTATTATTATTATTATTATTATTATTATTATTATTATTATTATTATTATTATTATGATTATTGTTGTTGTTGTTGTTGTTGTTGTTGTTGTTATTATTATTATGATGATCAGAGATTTAATTCAGAGAAGCGCACTATCAGAATTGTTAGAACATTGAACAATACTGATTGCATTATTAAGTCTGGTACATTTAGTACATGTCAAAATATATCAGCTTTCAAATTCGGCCTAAATCACCAAAGTCTTTGATCCATCCCATGGGGATATATTGCAATACCTGCCAATCTGTTGCTCAGTGTGATTCACCACAGGCATGCATGCAAAATTAGGAACTTGAATTTTCTATCTTTATTAAAGTCGATATGTTATTCGTTATCGTAACTGGAATCGTTTCCTTCGAGTTTCACCAGATTCGGAATGCAAGTTCAATTCTGTATACTACACGTTGTTGTCAAGGCTGTGGTGTTTATTTATAGCTCCCGGCAATATTTTTGTAGAACCTCGGAGAACGGAAAGACAAATGGAGATAAATTGTGAATTCGTGGCTGGGTTCTTAGCGTATCAAAGCGACAAAAGTTTGATGTACTGTATAGATAGCACTGACTATGAGGGGAATCTATCGTCTGTTGAAATGACTAAAGAGTCAATGAGATGAACTGAATATATTTTGTCGAGAATATTCTGAGTGAAAGTGGTATAAAAATGTAAAGGTCTGTGACATGGAGGAAACTTTTCTTGCGGTAAATTGGGGAAGATAACATAGGAACATTCGGAGAGATAATTTGAGAACTAATATGAACGTCCAATGTTCTAGAGACAAATAACACGTGTCTCATCATTACATGTTATAATTCTTCAAAGTCACAGCGCAAGAACAATTTCAGTTGGCAGTAAATGAAAAGTGCCGACCTGATCTTCGGAAGGCTCACATAAATTTGAATAAAATTCGGTTGCTTATAGGAGAAGTAAGCCTAGAATGCACCCTGTTTATCTTGGTATATTTTGCGCCACAAATTGTGCGCTGAACATTTAAATAAAATCTTCGAAATAAACAACAGGTCGATTCGAAGGACATAATTAGCAGCAGCCCGGACCACTTGACAAGAGTAGAACAACCTGAAGCTAAATTTAAATGGGTGTGTGTGTGAGAGTTTGTGTGTGTGAGTTTGTGTGTGTGTGTGTGTGTTCAAACAAGTTGTCTTTAAAAGATGACTGTGAGTCGCTGTTCTCTTATGTCTATAGAAATGCAGCAGGAAAATTGACAGCTAAGTTAGAGCACCACCTGCCTCACAATGTGTCATCAACAGCGACTCGCCATGAGATAAATATACCAAAATACCTTGGATGTGTTGCATTTGTTTATGCCCTCTATTTTCCTATCATTTTTGGTAAACAGAAGGAATTAATGGAGATATCCTCGAATGTATCCTCTTCCGCTCTATCTTCCTATTTCGGTGCAGGTTTATGGTCAGAGGCGTTGCAAAGAAATCTTCGAACTTCATTGCTCGCCTTCATTGAGGTGGTCCTCCGTTAGTTTTGTCAGCCATAACACAGAACCCTTAGCTCAGCAGATTTTCTTTTAGTCAGAGTTATGGGCAAGCGTATATCTGTTCAATTTGACCGTTACTATCCACCTATTTTACACATATGAAGTAGCCTTAGTACAGCAATAAGGTGAAGTGTTTATGTTGTTCAGATTTACTAGAAAGAACACAAACTTGGTGTTGATGGCTTAGATTCAGTGCAGAATAACCTCATCTTAATGAAACAAAACATATATGGTTTATTTTGGGACATATTAATCCCATAAACAAATAAAGCAGGTTTTACTTGACGAATGCTCGAAGTCCCTCATACAACGAATAAAGGTCAGTTCCTAGGCGTGTTCTAGTACCAACGTTGGGCCAGCAACCTATTAAATACTAAACTTTCACCTGAATAGATAGGTTCTATTATTTTGTCCAACTTCTGTACATTCATATGCTTATGTATATATATATAAATATGTTTTAAAAAATATTGTTTCATTTCATGCAGATTATTGATGATTTTTTTTTACAAAATATATTTTGTTCTTAAAATTAATGTAAAATTGTGCTAACTTCATTAACGGTTAGGACCTTTGACGTTTTCTGTCATAGGGAAAAGGTAATGCCGACCCTGGAATCAGTACTTTTACAGTTAATTATGGCAGTCAAAATAGAATAACGGGAACGAAACTGCAACTCAAACATTTACGATCCATTAAATTTGTTAGTGAAAGATAACTTGGACAGTTATAAATTGGCTCGATGTGTATATATGTGCATACCAGTGTAAGAAAAAATATTCATATAGAGATACATCAACTTTTAATAATAGAACAATAAAACTTAAGTTT
>NC_068999.1:13400799-13401489 GCF_001194135.2 Octopus bimaculoides | reverse complement strand
TATATATATATATATATATATATATATATATATGTATATATATGCACATATATATATATGTATGTATGTGTGTGTGCGTGTGTGTGTATGTGTGTGTGTGTGTTTGTGTGTTTATATATATATACATATATTTATATATATGCGCTAAATTATACGTATGTTTAGAATGAGTTATTCATTGATATTTAAAGATTTATATGATACAAGGTATAGTAGATAGATATGCAGACAGAAAGTCAGAAAAATAAATTCACAGGCAGCTACAGCGATAGATAGACCGCTGGGTAGACAGCATCTGTCAGCATGCTTGTTTACGTGTGTGACGTTGTGTACGCGTAAGACTGTGTATGCGTGAATTCAATTTCCCGTGTGTCTATGCATTTCTAGATATTTTTTTCTATCTATACGTATATGTTTTTTTCCTGCCATTATAGTATATATTGTATATTTAAAAACTACAATTCCTAAGTGCTTTCTAAAATTGCTGTATTGTAACTAATGGAATACATAATTTCATTTACATAATAAACAATGTTTTCTAAATTTTACCGGAACAAAATATAGTTATGGAGGTGATAATATGATAATATAAATAAATAAATAAATATATATATATATATATGTATGTATAATATACACACACACACACATACACACACACACACACATATATATATATATATATATATA
>NC_068999.1:13394963-13399924 GCF_001194135.2 Octopus bimaculoides | reverse complement strand
GAGAGAGAGAGAGAGAGAGAGAGAGAGAGAGAGAGCGAGAGCGAGTGAGAGAAGAGAGTGAGTGAGAGGAGAGAGAGAGAGAGAGAGTCGAACAGTGTTGATATAAAATAATTCATAATCCAGACCACATAATACGTTACACGTTACAGTCAAAAAGTTGCAATGAGTTACAATATCAACAAAACCAGTGATACTTCCTCAGCTGCGAGAATCAAGAGAATCCTATTTTATATTTGATAGAACTAGTGCAACATGTGAATTCGAAATCCGTAACGCTTTCGACAACTTTTCGTTTGTGGATATGGTATTCATATAAAGGAGAACTATATCTACGTTCTAATATGTATGAGAATATGTTACATAATGAAACAAACTGACAGCAATGGCAAACTAGAGAAAATTACATAAAAATGATTAATAGGCGTATGAATGATAATATTAAATTACCTTGCAACTCATGTATAACGTATACCTATAAATTTGTCATGGGTGATTCTTTCTTGGTCAAACGTCTGGGTGGAATTCATGGTCAAACGTCTTTGTGGAATTGCCCGAAAGATTACACAGATGTGTAAACTTAGCCGGTGGTGATGCTATGCTTTGCATTTTTTCATAGCTCCCATGGTTCCCGAGATAATCTACTATAATACTCTTGTGTTTATGAATTAGAAAGGAAGGGGAGATGTCACACTTGGTAGTGGGATGATGCAAATTGTACGCTGAACAAATAAATCAAACTGCGTTTCAACTCTGTGTGAATGTAAATCTGTGTCTGTATAAGGGGGTATGTCAATGTATGCGAGCGTGTGTGTGTGTGTGTGTGTGTATGTGTGTGTGTGTGGGTGTGTGTGTGTGTGTGTGTGTCTGTCTGTCTGTCTGTTTGTATGTGTGCGTAATGGAAGCGGGATGGTTCATCTTTGTTCACTTACTATTTGGGTTTATTTTGATTTGGTTGAATCTTGGTTGTTTTTTTATTGTGAGATGGTCAGTTATTATTAGCGTCTTGAGGGAAACAAAACTGTTTCTAAAATTGTTTTTTAACGCAAGTCGAATGCTTACACACAGCAGATTTACAGGCATCAAATGCGACTGGGTGAAACCGGGCTTAGCTCCTAAAATTCTATAACTGTGTTATGGTTTCAAATGCAGATTCACAAGTATTTCTAGTATAAACGAAATCACCCGACCGTGTAACGCTTCATACTTCGGCTATTAATGTACTTGTGTCTTTTTTCTAATTTTTATCGATAATAACATTGAAATGTTTTGCTCTTATTCCGTTCAAATCATTGGACATGAAGGTATATATTTTGTGGTTCTTTTTCTTCAATGCTGATTTTCACCTAGATTAACTCTGGTAACTCGAATATACAACTCAAGATATGCATTCCAACTCAGCCTAGCTAGTGTTGCAGCGGTGCTTACTGAACCTAGGATCACATTATAGAATAAAAGATTTTAGAAAATCTTTGAGTGTTATGTAATGGAGATCCAGCGGCATCTTGGCGTTTCTTGAATTTCGGAACTCCTGTAGAATCAATCGTTTGCTTCTGTAATATTGAATAAGGATTCGCGATGTTTAAGTTACCAGTTGTTTAAAAGTAAATTACTACTGTGTAGATATTACATAGCTAGCGTTTCTATAGCAAATAGTAGAAAACTAATTCATCACCATTTAAGTCAGTGAATTTAAGCCAGTAAATGCATAGAATCTCTATATTGGCGATGAGCGTAACATAGATAATTTCGGAGAGAATAATACACAATGATTCCGAAATTCATTGAGATCCATATCACGTCCCACTCTTTTGTGTTCGATAAATGATCTAAAATCTAAAGAGTACCGTCAATTCTGTTCGTTCATATACTTTCTTAGTTTGTTTCCTGCACTCTTTCTCTAACACTCTTACCTTCTTCCTATTTTGACAACTAAATGTTGATTCATCCTGTCACTTACATTACAGGATTCTATGGGTGAAGTATTAACTGTTGGTTGTACAGTATGCTGAGGATGAGAAGTTCGCCAGTTCAAATACTTGAATGCTTATCAATGTATTGACAGAAAATCAGTACACATATCAAGTCATACTGATTTGTAAAATATCGTACGCTTTTACAAATCGGAACACGCACACATACACACACATATACACACACAGACACACACACACTCACACACACACACACCCACACACACACACACATATATATATATATATATACATATATATATATATATACATATACGCATACATATATATATATATATATATATATATATATATACATATATCTTTGACGTTTTATTTTATTCACTTATTTTTACATGTTTACACATTTATCGCCTTCAACGTAAGAAAGCAATATATCGGTGCAGACGCGTTTTCCACTGATGGATCACTTAAAAAGCAATGCGTGTTAACGCCTCCGTGGTTGCTTTTCTTCACCTCTTCAACGTCTTCAAATTCCGTAGCACCATATTTTGCCGATGGTGATGCACCTCAAAAACATTTTAGGAGCAATTTCCAGCTGTTCTTTCAGTTCACCACACGATTACAGCTGCTTTCGATCTTCCGTCAGCAATCAAGAACCAAATTTTGATATAACTCTTTTCATTCCCAATTCCTCGCTGAAAATTCGTTGACAGGAGCTCCAGCTAACGCCAATCATTTCAACGTCTACCTCATTGTTTCAGTGATAGCCCTTCAAATATCATTTCATGTATTCTCATGATGTTTACAATCCTTCGTGAGGTTGACGGCCGTCCATAACGAGGTTGGTCTTCAAGCCAAAATTGACCATTTCCAAAGCGTGAAAACCACTCGGAACCGTGTGTTCTGCTCATGGCAAAATATTTGGAAGATGTTACAACCATAGCAACTCTTTCAGTCGCTGTTTTCGCTAGCAGATAACAGAATTTCACACGGATGCACGTTTTTACTTCGTTTCAGCCGTCACAAAAATGGACAAACAAGGGAGGAGGACTGCAAACCAACAATCCACCATGTGGCAGGAAGACTACACGCGATGATACCGGTCAGCATATTTATGACTGAGGGGTGCATGAAGTGAGTTCTAGCGGTGGAAGCCATAATTACGACGGGTGTTTCTCAAAGCGGAAGTTCACACACACAGACACGCGCCCCCGCATACAGACCCCACATACACACACACAATGTTTTAGTATTCCTGTTCATTAGTAGAGGGTCAACTATAACAATCTTATAAATGTAAACTTATCGAATTACAAGTCAATTATATTAGTATCTTAACTATGAACTTTTGATTATGAACAATTTAGCAGAGACGAATGTCCTGGGTCGTTACACAGTCAGGCAAACACTTTAGAACACAAAGCAAAATCATTCTAAAATCATTCAGATACAAGGAAATGAGATATCAATTTTGGATCTCTTATATTTTTGATTGTAATTAATCTAATATCGCTTTCCCATTCCATATTTCAGAGAAGATAAACAAGTTTAGCCGTCCAAGTTAAGTATTACTGACTCTCTAACACCCCCTCTCCAGAATTGCACCGGCCTTCAGTAAGGAATTAGTGAAATCACAAAATGTTAAGCACCTTTGGGACAGATGAAATATGGGCCCATCTGTAGTAGATTACACAACTAAAATAGATATAAATACAATAGCTATTTATTTTGTGTCTGTTTAGCGTCTGCATAACATTGTCGTCTCACTTAAAATGATTCTATAACACATCAAACTTGTCTTAGTTTATTCACTTCTTTTTTTTTTCTACTGTTAATGTGCAACATAAGTTTCATACTCTTACAGTAGAACACACAGACAGACTCTTCAATGTTCCACTCAAGTTGTTAACATTATTATGTACTCCAACATAATCACTTCCCAATGTCACGTAAATTTATCGAGCCAACCAAAGAAATGATAAAATAAAATGATTGCTCTCAAATATTTGAATTTAATTTTACTGTTTTTCTTAGTTATTTCTCGCATTATTTCTTTCATTCTGCTGTATTTAAAGAATGTGATAAATTTACATATATCGTTTTTGCACTTAATTTAGTTCACTTCATCGGGTAATCAATCATAGCTAAACATTGAAGAAGTGATAAAAATGTGAAATTAAACAAATAAAGTCTTTTTATTCGCTTGCCGTTTAAATGGATGTTTTACTGTCTTTTCCTTGATTGGTGATATTGCTAGTTGCGTGAAGACTACTCCTATAAAATTTTTAAAAGTTTGTTTTATTTCATTTCAATTTAATTACGGAGTTTCTTGGGATTGATAGTCAGTGTTTTCACTGATGTGCATGTGTTGTATTTGTCATAGCTTATCCTTCGCTTTGTTTTTTGCGAGTCCTGCCGCATACGATGCCGTTTGTTCTGTTTCTTTTACAGCTTGTAGGCTTTGAAGGTATTACTGTCACATAATTTTTGCATCCTATTGGCAGGTATTGGTTTTGTTGTGAGTAATGAATCGTGATTTATTTTCCTATTGTGTTTTGATTGTGTTTTGAAGTTAATTGCATTGTCTCAATCAGTATGTTTTTTTGTATATTTTCGTGTTTCATTTCAAGTGATTTCCTTCATTGTTCTTTATGTATTTTGCTTTCTCTTCTTCTCATAACAAGCAAAGCTATAAATCAAATTCTGGTATATCTCAGAAGAGTAGCTACATTTTCTACTCCACTTACAAAAATATTAAATAATGTATTATGTTACTCATATATAACGTAAAGGAATATATATTGTCGATGCAAATCTGTATTACAAAATATATAGAAACGTGACTTTTTATTTGAAACAATTCTATTGATATAATATACATTACGCAAGAGAAAAGATTACACATCAGATTCGTCTATTCTCTACAAACAAACCAATCCAAATATTCGAAGATGAATATCTGTAGTTTCCCTTATATACACATAAATGTGTCATTCTATAATAGTAATATATATATATATATATATA
>NC_068999.1:13393740-13394754 GCF_001194135.2 Octopus bimaculoides | reverse complement strand
ATATATATATATATATGTATATATATATATATATGTATGTATGTATGTATGTATTTATGTATATGGGTACAGGTATAATGTCATGTACGTTTATTTTAAAGCATCAAGTGTGAGACAGTGTGGGCTCTTGTTACGAGTGAAGGGCATTGAAATCGAATAAAGAAATGTGTTACTCTACACACTCTTTAAGGTCAGTGGTAGACTGTTGGCAATTACTACTTTGTCTTCAATAGGCTGTATTTTCTAATATACAGGCACCTAGGCATGTTGAGAGCCGCTATGCATTTTGAACCTGCATAATCAACATCTAAATATTTGATACGAGTTTATCAGCATAAAAAGTTACCACAAATGGGGAGAAATATTAATTTCGTATTCTTTTCTAGTCTAGGCAGAAAACCCGAAATTGTCGGGGAGGGGACTCCAATACCCAACTAGTACTACGCTGAAGGGATGAAAGGCAAAGTCGACCTCGGCGGAATCTGAACACAGAGCGTATAGACAGAAGCATTTCAAGCGGCATGCTAAATATTCTGCCAGTCCGCGGCCTTATAGTAATTATGTATTCCAAAAATACTATATTAGGTAAATCAAAATTAAGACCAAGACTCCAGTCCACTCGTAAATTATAGAACTAAAATATCTCTGGTAAACCTGAAATAGTAAGGTTAACGTATAATTCTCATACAATGTGGTATATTAACTGATACACGTACTAAGTGAATAAGATAAAAGTAAAAAGAGAATAACAGTAAAACCAAGCAATATCAATAAGAAAGGACAAATAATGTTAAATAAGGAAAAATAAAATAGTTATCTTGTCATCATAATAAACAGCGAGAAAACTAGAGTAATAGAAATATTCCTTAATTGGAGAAAAGAAGAATGGTGGCAATTAATTAAAATATGTTATCTCTAAACTATTGTGATGAGTAGGTGCACAGGTGTTACATAATTCTCAAATGAATAATGAACAAGTAAATGATCTATATTTTTAAATACATTTTGGCGGTA
>NC_068999.1:13388740-13391240 GCF_001194135.2 Octopus bimaculoides | reverse complement strand
AATCTGCCTAAATTATTACTCCATCGAAATTATCAGCTAGACCATATCTTCGTTATTACATCCTGGTTATATTCTACACCAGCTTTCTTTTCTGTTTTTCTCATTCTCCACTTCCATTTTTGTTGCAGGGAACTCCCAATCAAAGTTCAAATACGCACCTGACGCAAGAGTTCGAATCATACTACAGAATCATACTACAGAAGATATGTGCAATACTTCGAGAAAGAATATAAAGATTGGGACGACGAAATGAAAACGCGTTTAAACTTTACAAAAGTGGCGACAACAAAACATGAACGATACACTAATTATGTACTCCGAAGAAAAGTTTCGCACATACACTTTAATGACACAATAAATATCTGACAGAAAATTTTCAGTGAAAAAAAGCTCATTGTTCAACAGACGTTGGAAGTGTAAGAACATAGAGAAAAACAACGATGTGGACTACATTACATATGCTGGTAGAGTAAACGGAGAGTAAGAAGTTTGCGCCGGACTGATTAACACAAGCCATGTTCAAATGCCTCAGATTGCATAGGGACTTGCTGCCAAAAAGGCCGCAGAAGTTAGAACCAGAATTCTCGCAAAGCTGAAACAAAGCCAGGATGTGTCAGAAAAATGTGAAAGGAGAGTCAAATTAAGATACGGCACAGAGGAAATTGAACGTAATGATTGTTTCCAAGTAAAGCAAGATCGAAATAATTAGAATAGAGATAAAGCGTTTTCTAAAAAAATCAAGACAAAAATTAGGAAATAAACCCATGTTTCGCATGGTGTGCTTTCGTTGTGTAAATATAGGATATATTAAGACGCACTGGAGAATGAAGGTGACACAACGTCAGAAAAAAGGAAAAATAATATATGTCATCGGAATAAATTGATAATATAACGATGAGGAAGTTTGTGTGGGTGAAAATCAGAAATACATGTCTTAAAATGAAAATAGACACTGGAGGTGTTATCAGCGTTATAACCAAATAAAAAAAAAAAATGGAAATATATCCGTAATCCAAAATTAATTAAATTGAAGAACGTAGCACATGGGTTTACGGGAAAAAAATATATGTTTTCAGTGAATTTATATGTAATATTTCGACGTCAAAAGTCCCAGACGTATGCGTTACAAAGTTCACTTAATTTGTTCGGTAGGGAGTGAATGAAAGTATACAAAGTATGAAATAAGTGATTTGTGTGGTTCGTTCGAAAGTTTGAATGCGCGTGAAGGACTGACAGAAACAGATTGTATTAAAAGAGAGTGTTACACCTGTATGTAAGCCAAAACGAAATACAAAATTGCCCACGAAAAAAGAAAAAAATGTCTTTAAAAGTAAATGTTCCGTGGTCGAGATTCATCGCTGATCCTTTAACTGATTCTTAATGCTTAGTCCTAATTGAAAGGTTCTCGAAATGACCAGAAATTCGTTATTGTAAAAAAAAAACAACCACCTCCTATTTGATGAAACTTTTCACGTTAATTTTCCAAGATTTGGCATCCCAGACAAGATATTGTCTGACAATCATCCGCCTTCTTCCCCTCCTTTTCCTCCTCCTCCGATTCATTCTCATCATCATTAGTACCACAGACACCATCATTACCCACATGAACAACATACTCCCTCTATGTTATCACCACAAATACACTCCCATCTGGCTGCACGTCAAGAACGTCGTAGAGCATATCAATCTAATAAGTGTTTATGATATATTTGACATCATATTAGTTAATATTCATGAACGCCATTTTAGTTGTATTCATTAATGACAATATTTTCACAAAAGCTAAAAATTCAGAGGGAATGCAAGCCATATTTTTATAAAGGAATAACGTTTTTGTTTTACCAAACACAAAATCTAATTTTGTTGGCAACTTTTATATATATTTCGCAAAACACATACATATATACATATCAAAGGAAAAAAAGGAAACTTATGGAATAGTGCAATACAGTAGTGTTGCTTCCCAGCAAAACAAAGGACCGTCACGTTAAAGTATAAATAGGATAGTGGTACAACAATGCACCGATATTTGCTGCAAATGGAAGTCGATAATATACGATGCTATAGTAAAACTTCACTGAATAACATATATATATACATGTGTGTGTGTGTGTGTGTGTGTGTATTAGAAAAAAATACGGTACTCGGGAAGAATGTTTATACTGGAATGTTTATGTATACTGGCAGCTAATATGAAAAAGTTCCATCTTACCAGTAGGAAAAAATATTTTATAAATGCACAACCTGGATGTGTATTATTTAGGACCTAGGTTTCAAACTTTCATAAATTACGTTTGATAATGTAAATTTGATTAGTTATAATCGGTTACATTCACCTAGTCCATATTTCAAATGTCACTACACCAATGCGCGGGGTAAAGTAACACACGAGTTGTTACGTAAAACGAAATGAAAACAACGTAGAAATTGTTAAAAAACTATTTTAACACGTTCTACCTTGTCTTATTTTCCTTTTTTATATATATATATATATATATAT
>NC_068999.1:13381621-13387975 GCF_001194135.2 Octopus bimaculoides | reverse complement strand
AATTTCAGTGGAATCTATCCACTGGTTTTCAGAAATAGAGTGAATAGATTCCACTGAAATTAGATAAATAACCTTCGAACAGATAGTCAGCAGAGCCGCCTGGCTAGGGCTTGGCTGCTCTGCATTGACAAGGGGCAACACCCTGAAACTAGTCTGCAGATGCCAAACCAGCAGGGGGACACTGCTGACTTCCCCTGTTCGAAGGTTATAATGGACACAGGTTTCGTGTGTCACATAGCTAGCTAGAGGCGATGGCTTCTTGGAGCTAATTCACGGCAGCTTTCGTCCTAATTTTGGGACTGCCATGTTGGCTTGGCGATAACTATTAATTTCCAGTACCGCTGCCGTAGTCTCCTTTAGAGAGACTTAGAAATATTAATAACTATATATATATAACAAGTAACGTGTGACACATCACACCAGATAAATACTCGCTTTACCTACCAAATGTTACTTCTCTATTGTATCTGACTTTAATACATTTTGATTTTAGTTGACCAGGAATAAAGCAAGTTTTTGATGACTGATCGGTGCAAATCAGTACTGAAACCATTTTGATTTGGCTAACTTATAATCATTCAAACAGAAAATCAATCCAGAGAGATTTCTTGCTAGAATATAGTGCAATCTAGGAAAGCATTATTAGTCAAAGTTACAAAAACTTTATATAGTAGGCCAGAATAATTTTTCTTTTCAAAATTAGTTTCGTAGAAAAGGAATTTGTCAGTAGTTTTAATGAATCTTGAGTATTAATTGTCAATGTACAGGCACATACCATAGATATTAAAAAATAAATAAATAAATGAGAATCTATATTGAGTTTTCTGTTGACAATAAGCTTTATTTACCGATAAGGTATCGAATAATTTCATTGATATAAATATAATAAGGAATTTACAAGGAGTGCACATTGATTTATATCTATCATTGGACCAAACCGGTATATATTTCCTCTGTTAAAAAGGATACAACTCAAAATAGATATCAGCGGAATTTCAACTCAAGAGATATCAAAAATAACTATCGAGTGATTAGTCGTCAAGTAGTAAGTGGTTTGGCTTTCCCCATTTACAGGGTTTTGATACTTTCATCTTTGACCTATTATGACTTGAGTACGATTCTTCATATTACTGTGATTGGTTGAATGCCTTGGACTCATTTTAACTTTCTTGCTTACTGACTGATGGTTCGAAGGTGGGGGGGAATGCTTTCTCATGCACGACTACTAAGACACAAAGAAAATTATTTCAAGTGTGGTGCAAACCAACCATACTCGAGCTACTTTGGAATTAATTCCATTATTTTATACAAAAACTAGTAACTGAGTATGTAACGTGTCTTATATTAGATAAAAAAAAACATAGGAAACAATTCATGAGTTGGATTTTATTTGGTATTTTGAAGAAATATATATCTGACGATACACCCAGCTTGCAATTAACGTTATAACATTCAAAATAACCATGCATAAAATGTATTATAATTAATTTGGAAATACGCAGCATTGTAAAACCAAGTGAGCCTCTGTTCGAACATATATTGCCATGTAAAAATAAAAAAAAAAACGCAAAATTATTAAATAAACTGTGAGTGTAATTGTAATGGCACTAAGTCTGATTAAATTATACGTTCAGAAGTTGGTTAGAAATGAACTCAATTTCTGTAACTAGTGCGAAATATGTTGATTTAAGAAGCGTATTGCTAGAAAGTGGCATACGAATTCCGTTATAAGATAAACATGTGACACATACACACACGCACATATATTCACACACGCATACATCTGTGTTCATTAAATATATTGTTGTATGTGTGCATTTATACACATACATGTATATATATATATATATATATATATATATTTGTGTGTGTGTGTATGTGTGTGTGTGTATGTGTGTGTGTATGTGTGTATGTGTGCATGTGTGTGTGAGTGTGTGCATGTGTGTGTGTTTGGGTTTTTGTGTGTGGGTGAATGAGTGTGTGAGTGAAATAGATAGTGTGCACGCGTGTGCGTGCGTTTGCGCGTGTATGTGTGTATGTATCAGTGGATATAGATAGTATGGAAATCAATGCGCTGACGCATTAAATCTGCTAAGCAATTATGCATAATCACATCAACAACTATATTCTTACGCGGACATTTAATTTTGACTGTGTCGTCATATGAGTAATATTCTTGTGTTGGGAAAATAAAATGTGCAAAATACGCCATAAGATTTGTAAAAAAAATCCTTACGAAATTCTGTAAAAATCTTGAATCCTATTTCCAGTGAATCCACAGATGGCAGACGACAAAATTGGAAGATTTGTTTCAGGTATTATAGCAAATTACCGATCAAATTGTAATTGTTTCTATCTCAGCAATTTAAATAATAACAACGATCTCCTCAAAGATGTTTTTCAATACAGTAAACTCAGATCTGCGGAAGATGCTTCCAGAAATGTATAACGAAATGACTATGTAATTCCCATTCACGCAATTTATCATTTTGGAATTAATTCTTTTCACACTAATTGAGCAATACTGAACTCAGCCGGAAAATTATATCTGAAAGAGCAAATTTACATTAGTCAGAATTTGAGAAATATATCTAGAACTATTTCTAGAAGGTCATATTTACGGCATATGAATTCGTCTCATTTTCATATTCCCACTGACAATCAAATTTGAGTCTGAGGCTATTTCAATGAATCCACCACCAATTCTCTCCCTTTGATTCCCGAAATTGTAATTCCGTCGATTACTGTGTCAGACACTTTTGCGAAAGACATATCTAAGCTACCGTGCTGGTGGCTTACACCAAAGATGTGTTCGAAGATTTTTCCATGGTCACAGTAAGGAAGGCATGCGGTATGTTACGGAGCCGTGTTAACGTTATGGTTGAAACTAAGAATGGCCAATTTGAGTCAGCTATTATCTCCAGGAATGATCTAATTTATTTCATTTTTTGAGACTAGGTTTTAGGATTTCAGTTGTTTTGTTCATGTTTTTCCTTTTTCTGCATACTCTCAAATTTAGACCTTAAATTATGTAATTTCCATAAGGCGGCGAGATGTCAGAATCATTAGCACACCGGGCGAAATGTTTAGCTGTAGTTCTTCTGGCTTTATATTCTGAGTTCAAATTCCGCTTAGGTCGGCTTTGTCTTTCATCATTTCGAGGTGGATAAATAAAGTAACAGTTGCGTACTGGGTTCGATCTTATAGACTGTCCCCTCTCCAAACATTTCGGGCCTTGTGACTAGAGTAGGAAAGTTTCGGTATTCACAGCTGATAAAACAGTCATTCTGGTATCTTTGTTAAATGATAATAATTTTTATTAAATAAAAGTTTTTAATATTTTAAAAAAGGAAGGCAGTGAACTAGCAGAAACGTTATCACCCCGGGCGAAACGCTTTTCCGATTTCGTCTGTCTGTAAGGGCTAAGCTCAAATTCCACCAACGTAGACTTTGCATTTCATCCGTTAGGTGTCGATAAATTAAGTACCTTTTGCGTACTTCACTAAGTTGCAAAGTCAATTCAACAGTTTTGGGGGCAAGTGTTGTTTTCTTTTAGAAAAATTGATTGGAAAAACATTATTATATATATTATGGATAATTTATTCCTGATCACGCTATTCATTAGCATTATCACGCGTTTAAGAATAAAAGAAATTATTTCTGTACCTTTCAATATATCTCAACGATCCTAAAACAAACATTGTTTGTTTACTTTCATCGTGAGTTGAATTTGAACTTAGCGTCTTATAAAGCTTAAATTTATAAGCTCTAAAATGGTAACTCATTTACTGCGTAATCACAGCGATGGGAGTTCAAGTCTCATGGCTAGCCGATAGTTTACTTTTTTGTAATGTTTGGATAATTTATCCTGATCACGCTATTTATTAGCATTATCACGCGTTTGAGGAAAACAAAAAAATATTTCTTTACATTTTATTATATAAAACACTCATAACGCAAATCAGACAATTTGTACTAGGTATCTTCGATTAGAACGTAGTGCATATGCTATGAAATAAATTACGCAGATGAAAGAAGGTTAGACAGATGCGTGAGCAAAGATTGGCAGGTGCACTTTCAATGACCAAAGAAAAAGAGCAACGAGCGACAAAAAAAAAAATTGCTAAAACATTCAAAACAATTAATTAGTAATTTCGACAGAATAGATTCTTCATAATTAAATACAACTTAAATTTAGACAATTTGTATCCTGGATTCTTTTATTATTTTATGCTGGTGCTGTTTCGTTCTGTGTTTGCTGATCTCTCACTTATAATAACAAAGGTTTTATTTCGCCCGCTCTAATTAAAACATATCAACGATGCACTACTTTAACAGTGTTACAAAAATTCTATTAATCATTTCATGTAACGTAATAATTAAACGTTACTTTGCGCATGTATAGCATGAGTGATAGGATATCATAGGTGAACACAATACGGTATGCTCTATATATATTTGGTATGAGCACGGCTAGTTGTTGGTAGCGTCTGCTACCAATGACAGGAAGAGCACAGCTGAGGCGTATCGTATTGAATAGTTTGCCCGGGGCTGCTCTCGTTCATACATTAAATATAAATTTCTATAATTTTCAATATTTATCACCTCTTATTCTGAACTTGACAAAGGCAGATGTACTGCCCAAATATCGTTCAACCAATAACAGTTCTATTACAATCAAATTGCGCTTCGCGTCTTGACCCTTTGAGAAGAGATATGTCAATTGATTTTTAAAAAATAAATAAATAATAGTAATAATAATAATAATAATAATAATGATAATAATAATAATACGATCCAATATCCTAATATCACACTAAACTTTAACTTGTCCATAATTTGTTCAACATCTTCCCACTCCACAACTAACCAAAGTAAAACAGATAGTTGCAACTGTTGTCCCAGGACCGAAAGCCCGTGGCAAGCCCACTGCAGAAAGTTTAACGTAGTATAAAAAAAAAACTAGTGTCCACAATTTATTAGATATTTCTACATCGAGGACTACTATTAATTTTAAAGAGAGACATTCTGCACGTCTAAACTCATTTAAATATGAAGGGCACGACAAATGAACGCCCATAGTCAACCACATATACCATCTGATAATAGGAGAGTACCATAGAGGATATCCTACGCCATGATAAATTATGGTGTCCCTTAAAAAGGGCAGGCCTAGTTCGAATGTGGACTCTACCCGAAATATTCCGTCAATATTAATTCATATTTTACCGCAATTACTAAATAAACAACGCGAAACACTTTTTACATACAAGCATAAATTCTACCGCACCTTAAATACTTCTATATGTCCAAAGGTAGCAAACTCAACAGAAATGATATTTTCGTTTATGCATCCACGGTCGGTACAATATAGTAAAATTGTTCGTCTCATTTTCTTCTCTATAAGCGTAAGTATCTTAGAAGCGAGTTCGATTTATTTATTTTTGCCTTTTTTTTTAATTTTCATTTTTTAAAAGTTTAATTTAACTTTTAAATTATTAACTTTAAATTTGCATTCCTTAATGTGCATCCTTTACCAACTTATTTGTAATTTTATCCTATATATACACCCTTAGGCTATGCATATAATTTTAGCCATCCTAGTGACAGCTGACCACATTTAACTTAGATTTCATTAATTCACTTCATACATGGAAATATATTTCTGCACTGTACCAAAAGTTTAACGCCTGAACTTTCACCCTGAACCATTTACTAAGAATAATGCTGGTATCTTATCTCTATTGTTATTCTTTTATTTTCCCCTTAATTTTGATTTTTGATTTTACATTAAATTCGCTCTCTTTCATTCTTTCTCGTACGTATCTCATTTCTTCATTCGTTTCTTTTCTCTCTCTTTCTCCTTCTTTTCTCTCCTTATTCCTTCACTTCGCGCCACTCACAATCAGCTCTCTATCTTGATATATGTGTCCGTCACTCTATATAAACACGTGGAACATTTACACTTATTTACTTCAACTTCAATACATCAATCCAAACTCATAAATTACTGCCTGCATTTACCTGTGATTATCACAAGGGCCTATAACTTGAGGGAAGTATGGACCAACCTCCATACCCTTTGAAAAATATGAACAGTGAACTTTGTTCCCCTGTCTGTATTCTATTTCCTTTTACTCATCATTCTTCCTCATAAACTGTGAATTCCCCACTGTAGATCTTTCAAAGATACTTTCCTTGTATCTGATGACAGAATAAGCAGTGTACAGAAATGTTAGTATATCCCTACATATATATGTTTATATATGTATATATGTATATATATATATATACTATATCTATATATGTGCATATATACTGATATATATATGTATATATACACATATATATAGA
>NC_068999.1:13380267-13381431 GCF_001194135.2 Octopus bimaculoides | reverse complement strand
TATATATATATATATATATATATATATATATATGACCGAGTTATGTTAAACTTTCCGTCGTCTCCAGATATAAGTACGCCATTTTTCATAGATATTTTCTACTGTGATATTCTCCTTGCTGATTGCTTCATGGACCTCCTTGATGAGGATGTGTGTCACCCCAGTTTACTGTCCCAGATACATCCCAGATGCATCTCAGATACATCATCATGCGTACAGCAGGCCGAATTGAACTGCGTTCTCTATTGCTGGTGGTCTCTTGTCAACTCCTTGCCTCGTCCAAGGTGATATTGAGTCTCTAGAGATATCAAAACGGGCAGCTATCTGGTGTACGACATACAAATGGGTCTCTTCCAGCCCGCAGGTGCTTCTTCAGATAGGAGTAAATCCCTGGTTGGCTGTTCTGGTGGGAATCTGGTGTATCACCGCGGAGATGCTGAAGGCAGTCGGAGAGAACATGATCCAAAATCTCACTAGGATCATGAACCATGTATGGGTAACAAAAGCCACTCCTATATTTAACTGAGATGTGGGGAACACACACCACTTTTAGAAACGAATGTCCGAGTAATTCGTCTGCAGTAACCAACAAGGATTCATACCGAGCAAACTTTTCAATGCAATACACCTCAGCTGTCCTCTTCCTGTCATTGGGAGCCAACAGTTAGCCGGATTCATGCCGAATCGATGTACTGTAAACCACGTTTTGCCCTCGTATGATATCCTATCACTAATGCTATACATGCTGAAAGAAATGTTTAATTCTTACTGTACGTTAAATGGTTAATACAATTTTTGCAACACTGTTAAACTAGTGCATCGTTGATATGTTTTAATTAGAGCGGGCGAAATAAAACATTTGTTATTATACGTGAGAGGTCAGCAACGACAGATTGAAACAGCACCAGCAGAAGATAATAAAAATTCCACGATGCAAATTGTCTAAATTTAAGTTGTATTTAATTATGAAGAATCTATTCAGTCGAAATTACTAATTAATTGCTTTGAATGTTTTTAGCAAGATTTTTTTACGCTCGTTGCTTTTTTTCTTTGGTCATTGAATGTGCACCTGCCAATCTTTGCTCTCACATCTGTCTAACCTTCTTTCATCTGTGTAATTTATTTCATAGTATATGCACTACGTGCTAATTGAATTTACCTAGT
>NC_068999.1:13379133-13379978 GCF_001194135.2 Octopus bimaculoides | reverse complement strand
ATATATAAAGGGTTGACCACTAAGTGGATATCCATTTTGCTACAAGAATACCACTTATGATCTGACCACTAACAAATATTGTTCTCAACAAAATTCTGATTTTTTCAATTTGCTAGGCAACTGGTTTAAATTCATATTAATCAAATTAATATTCAATTTTTCACCCCTATTATTTAAATTTATATATAGATATACATACATATGTGCTGATATATGCGATGTGTTGTCTTTATGATATTACCAGTATTTATACACCAACCCTTTTGAGGAACCTTTTCCAACACGCTCGTTGGTGCTCATGCACATATTTCTAATTAAATCATTTGGTTATCTGTAGTTAGTTGCACATTAAGCCTTATCCTGTCTGTGTTCTAATTGCAAAACGTGATGAATGACACTTTTAATTGCATTCCGATTGTGAATGTCGCCTAGAGTCTATTTCTCTTTCTGCATAACATTAGGTTATTCTGCCATCGTGTCTGGTTTCAATTATAAAACATTTATTCAATTTTTAAAATTTTCTCTGTACTGTTGTGGACCGGTGGATATATCTGCACTGTTTTAGAGCTACACACACACAGTGATCTTCAACGTAAAACTATTCTCTCAATTAAGAGGTAATCGTGTAATATTTATTGTTTATTAAGGAAACGTGGCCATAATACTGAAATTGAATTCATATTTCCTGTATATGTCCCCTTTTTCAACCGAGATTTGTAGACCTCTTTACGTGATTACCCCGGCGTAGACAACGGGAACGATTTATGCGATTTCATGCAGCCTCCTTCAATTTCATTGCACTGATTCCGTCGCAGTATATGGCATGAATGTATGTACGTATATAT
>NC_068999.1:13377768-13379035 GCF_001194135.2 Octopus bimaculoides | reverse complement strand
ATATATATATATATATATATATATATATATACGTATTTATATACACCAGCAAACGTATTTCTTCAGAATAAGGAACGATGACGTGATACAACGGGCTTATTTGTGCTTTTCTCTAAGAAATAGGAAGTGGAAATGATAATGTTTGGGTTGGGCGACATCCAAACCTTTCTCACCTGTCTTAGATTTTGTGATATATCCACATACAACCTATAACTATAAAACCTCCTGACGGATTTATCAGAGAAATGACTTACTTCTATGATGTCTTTTCTATTGAGATTTGCTTCTGATGTCGAACTGGATCACATCCATAACTGTGTTAAGAAATTGTTGCAATGATTAACATACTATTGTTGTTGCATACTTTCTTCTTAAATTGTTGCTAATTTTAGCTTCATCGAAATACATAAAAGGAAAGAATTTCACATTTAAATTTCATATCAACGTCCTGGTTGGTAATTGTATATTTGTTTTTATTTCTCACTTCTAGATTGGTGATTAACGGACTTCATTCTAGATCTTATATTCACCTTTTTCATCCAGGTGACTTCAGCACAGCAATAGATGCTCTTCAAAAACGTTATAAATATTTCGTATGTGTCACTAGGAATTAGACATTTCACAAACACTGTGCATCACATGTCGCAAGCACTATTAAAATAGCATTGTCATATATAAAAATATGTTTTGGAACATCATGAAATCTAATCGACTGGCTAATAACCAACATTTCTTCACCGAACATATATTCACTGGAATGAATTGCATTAGTTAGCTTTCATGAAATGTTCAACTCATTTCTGGTGCAGATCTATCACAATCTATATTATTTTCGTAGTGTGTCTTACATGCATGTTACACCTAATTGAATGCAAATTCGTACAAAATCTTATTTATAGTTTTCGTTTCGTTTATGATATAGCTGCAAGTATTTCTATTCAAAGAATGAATTTCATATTTAATTACACAACGATTTTGTATAACAGATTCCCAGCCACTCTTTCTATCATCTGCACTCAAAATATACCTGTCCATTTACGTTAAGCATATCCTTATCAAATTAAAGTAGTCTGGCAACATCTAGAGTAGAAGGGTATACATTTTTGCTGTGTAGTATTGAAATAGATTCAAATCGATTTGAGGAAAATAAAACACAAAAAGCGGGCAAATATATTTATACACATCTGTTTCTGTGTATATGTGTGCGTGTTTTATTAAGTGTGCGTGCGTGTGTATGCGTAATGGAAACATTTAATCAAATATATAT
>NC_068999.1:13374194-13377632 GCF_001194135.2 Octopus bimaculoides | reverse complement strand
ATATATATATATTAATGGCTCTAGATGTTCTGCAATGGGGAAACATACCTAGGAACTAATGATTTAAAATTGTGTTCGTCTCACTTCACCCCTATATAGGCACTGTATATCATAATTAGTCAGAATCATAAGGACAGTGGTGCTAAGTAAATACTATGGTGGAAACTGACTGGTTAATGGTAATCAACATGATGTTCTAAGTCATACTATGTATGTGAACTTATTGCCAGTATGTCCGAACAAATTTTCGTAACATTAAGGTAAAATGTAATAATATACATGCAAAGCAAAAAAACAAAATTATTTTGTTAGAATAGCCGGTGAAATATTCAGATATATCTGACGTTGCGGTGTGACATCATCATAACGAAATTTATGAAAGTAAGACAAACATTACACATACTTTCTCCAAAATATTCCTTTAAAATTGCTTCAGAGCTCACATGCAAACAGAGATACAATGTATTACAGAATAAATAGGATGATTCCGCTGGCAGGACGTGGAACAATGTTCCAGTTTCACATTTACGAACGTTTGTCAATGGTTCAAATCTGTCGTATGCTTTCACTACAATGCGGGGCAGGGCTCTAACTCCTCGAAGTGTGTATTGGGTGGATCAGGAAAATTAAAACTAAGCGGACATGCAAGAAACACGAAGAGGAAGCTCACTGACTTCTACGACAGAAGAGGATATTCGAAACACTTGAGAAATGGCTCTGGTGCACCAATGACGTATCATGTTCTCCATAAATTCAGGAAGGCACTGTATGGGAAATCATCCAAGGCAAGCTTGGCTTCCGCAAATTCAATGCGAGATTGGTGCTAATAGAGCTTACCGAAGCACATAAGTGCAACAGTTAGGATATCTCTCCACGATTATTCGTCTACTACAACGCTGAAGGTAAAGTTCGTTTTGCAGTGACAAGTCACTGGCAATATTGAGTGAGAATCCCAAAAGCATGGTGTTGGTAGGAAGCGCACGCAATCGCCAGCCAAAAACTAATTTAAAACTAAAATGTCAGCAGAAAAGTTTGGGATACAAAATGGCTTATACTGGAAAATTTACTTCAAAAGGGGCTTATTCTCACCAGTGTAGGGATACAGTGAAATACTGCCAAACGGGAAAAACTTAACGAATACCGAGAGTTACACAGAAATCATGTATTATTGTTGCACAACAATCCACGGCTACACATGAAAGCCAATACTGTTGGAATAATTCAAAATTTGGTTTCGGGTTGCTGGACGAACATGTATAGAGACGAAATCATGCCATTTCAGACAGTCACCTGCTTGGATCGTTCAAACATCTATTCGGTGAACGTCTATTTCCTATTGACGAATATGTACAGGTCGCAGCGTATAAATGGGTGCAAAACCAGCCAAAACTTTTATCCGGTGGAATAGATAAAGTTATGTATCACAGGAAGAAATACATAGAAACGCAAAGTGATTATAATGAAAAATGATATAAATGTTCAACCCCTGGTTTTGTTTAAATAATTACAGAATCCAGGATTCCTATAAATTCTGAATTATCCTAATACAAACCTCATTCTCTATGAAGCGGCCAGCTCATGCACGTATCAAATCATGTTATAATAATTTAATAAATATCCAGTTACGTAATCAATGGTGGAAAATGCATATCATTTCATGGATTACATACCTATTTAAATGACAATTTTACGCAGGCATTCATTTCAAGAGTGTAGTAAAGTCGTATGATCTTATTGAACAATTTACTTATACACAAGATTCAAACACAACTAGAGGCATTTTATAGAAATCTATCTAAATGAGAACAATACCTACTGATTGAATGTTTTCCACGGAAAAACAGATAAGTAATTGGCGATTAGCAGCAATAGAAAACGGCAACTTGTGTGCATTGATTGGTTCCACTATGTTGTGATATATTACTGCTTGTTAACAGATAGGAGTGGTACACATCGGTCGACGCGAAAATAAAATTGAACTGAAATGAATTATATCTGTATTTGCAGTCATACACATATTTAAGGAAAAAAAAACAGATACATACTATGAAGAATAGATTAAAACTCCTTTCTACTATACGCACAAGACCTGAAATTGGGGGAGGAGTATATTGAATTACGTGGACACCAGTACTCGCGTTGTGCCAGATTGATTTGCCTATATACGCAGAAAATATATAGGCAAACCAAGAGATACAAGGACATGTGTTATACGATATATCCAAGTATATTTGCTATTATTTACACAGCTAAAACACACACACAGAGACACACATATAAGTGGTTGTGAGTATATACATGCATGCATTTATGTACGTTTGCCTGCATGTCTATATACACACAAGTGTATACATTATATTAATCTATTTATCTAACTATTTTGTTTCGGTATTATATGTACGAATATGAGTGAATCTCTGTTTTTGTAAGATTTTACAAAGTTGTATCACACTTGTTAGAAGAGTTGCTGTGATATGAGTTTGCTGATCATAATTCGGTGTCGCAAGTTCGGCAAAAAAACTGAAAATATTTAAGAGAACACTTTGTGCAGGTAAATTGTCCTCAGTTAATGACAGTATTGTCTTAATTATACATATATTCAGATCATTACGCCTCGAGTATTTCCTATGTATTCTTATCTAAAAACGTTGTCTGTAGCCAGAAGTATATGATTAAATAAAGATCGCATGCAATCTAAAAATTGAAAGCTAGCTCTTGTATAACTTAACACATCTACCATGGATCGACTGAGATCACAAGAGTATCAAACAATCGAAGCAATTTCAGAGTGTTAATTTAATTCCCTCTAAAGAATCTACATTTTTTTTTTTTATTTCCAGGAAATGATACGTCTATCCGCTGCAAAAATTATATGATTGCATGCAAGATATTTGTATTTTATCGCTTTCAGTAACATTAGATATTTTTTCCTTTCCGCTTTCTATTTCAATCCGAAATATTCAAGTTTAATAGGGCGAACTCCACAAAACATTCAGTCATATAAAAGACATATACGTGTTAATGCGTAAATATACAGTAATAATAATAATAATAACAATAATAATGATAATAATAATAGTAATAATAGTAATGATAATGATAATGATAATGATAATAATAATAATAATAATAATAATAAGGTCATAGAAAACGAGAAAGCAACCGTACTCTAGGATATGCCAATACACACAGATAGAGAATTAAGGCAAATAAACCAGATATAGATATCAAAGATGATGAAGAATAAAATGCTTTCTATTTGATGTATCAATACCAGCAGATGACAACGTTTCCTTCATCTAAAAACAGAGACAATTCCTATCATAATAGGTGCCTTAGGTATAATTAAAAAAATATTCAGACAAATACATAAGAAAAACACCAGGACTTACAAATATATATAACATACAGAAAATTGCACTACTGGGCACTGCACAC
>NC_068999.1:13368412-13372008 GCF_001194135.2 Octopus bimaculoides | reverse complement strand
TATATATATATATATATATATGTATGTATGTATAAATATATATAAGTATAAATATATATATACATGTATGTGTGTGTGTGTGTATATATATATATATTAACTCATTCAGACATACACGCACACGCGTACACACACACGCGTACACACACACACACACACTCACACGCACACATTCGCAAACATATTTGAGTGACAGAATACGAGGGAGCACAAGACTACGTGGAAGGTCGTTTGCATTAGTAATAAATCTCACTAACAGAATCAAAGACACGATTGCTGGAATATTACAATAAACAGCGAAAAGTACGTCTCTTATAATCTTCGGAACATAAAGAATCATGAACAACATTTTCGTATCAATGGCTACTTTACAAATATATATATATGCAAAACCATGTGCGGCTGATTGTAGTTTAATATTTTCAGTTTACCTATATATTCTATAAGTGCCAGGCTTTAATGTAAGACGAAAAATAAAAGAGACACCAAAAAACGGATCCTGAAATATGATGAAAAACAATTGAATACCATTTCCCAGTTTTAGTATATACAATGTTGATACCTCTAACTGTGACAAAATCTCTCAAATATTACTTTATTATGAGCATTTTGTCTACATGAAAATATTGCTGCTATTTCATATTGGCTGTTGTTCATATAAGCACTGCTTGTATAAGTCTATCGCTATCTTCCTCTTTCTCCTTGTTTGAGTGTATATATACTTACATACGTAAAATAAATATAATCACACACACACACACACACGCACACACACACATACACGCACACACACCCACTCACACACACACACACATACATATCACATAAGGACACACGTGTACGTACAAACACACACATAGATATATAGTAATGTTTTCTGTTCGCTATTATCACATAAGCGCGCACACGTGTACGCACAAATACACATACACGTGGATGCACAAACACACACATACATTAATAGTAATGGTTTTGTGTTCGCTATTGATTTGTAGATGGCCTTGCATACGTGTGTATATGTATATTTGCATCAAACCTACATATGTATAGTTATATACATCGCACAAACTGGCACACTCATACATATACAATCAGACAAGAGCTCACACACAAACTCATATATATAGTGCGAATGCGTGCATTTGCATTTGTGTGTATGTGTATTTGCGTGTGTATGATGGTGTGGCTTATGTTTTATTGTGAGATATTATAGCATTTAACCATCAAGTTTAGAACTTTATTTATGTTTGTTAATCCAAATTACAATGTAAGATTAAACATACTTTGTCCATATTTTGTTTGGTATTATGTGAATCACCTTAATTTCATGAGCATATATCCGAGTGCAGATAATACCAGAAGGTATCTTAAAAGTTATTTTACAAATTACAATCTGTTTATTGATGCAGCTTCACAACTGTCAATTGCATATTAAACTACATGAAAAGACTTGGAAATATGAGTAGAAATATACTGCAGAATACAAAGTATAAGATATATCGCCCGATTGTAGATATGGATATGCGGTAAGAATTAGGAGTATGAGACATACACCAAATGCAAAGGATCATAACAATCATAGGCAATATGAAGTGACTACAATCTTCAGCAGAAAATGAAACCTTGTGTTTGGATATCATGGCAAGGTTCGTGCCTCAAACCTCAAAAAAATATTTTGGGGACCTATTTATAACATTTATTTTCTTAGAATACCACTACATCATTTAGCTGGAGTGATTGTTATTTGTTACATCTGAAATGTAAAACAGGTTTCCTCTCCAGCATGTGATGTATGTAAAAAGGATCTAAGGATTACATTGGTTCTGTGTCCTTGAAAATAGCGAAGCCTTAATATTTCCTAATAAGGCAAAGATAATCTGCACAAAAAATTATGGATCTGTTGTAAGATCAAATAAGTTACAAAATCATGCATTCATCCTACAAATACAGAATAGTTGCTACAGAAATACGACCGTTCTTTGGGATATGGGTTTTCAAAATTTCAAGAAAATTGATACCTTTATCATGTATTAGATTAAGGTTGCGAAGCTGTAGTATATTCTGGACAACAGCAAAATCTGCACGATCTTTAGTATCTCGTTAGAATATTCAAGATATGCACATCAGTTTGACCAAAAGGGAAATAGTATCTCCTTGGTAAAAACATAATTAGGTTAAACAATAATTTTTAAAAAATGATATAAAAGAAAAGAAAAAGAAGCAAGGATGAACACGCAGAAAACGAAGAAGAAGAAGAAGAAGAAGAAGAAGAAGAAGAAGAAGAAGAAGAAGAAGAAGAAGAAGAAGAAGAAGGATGATTTAGCTAACAACTCCACAAGCAAACCCACAGACAGAACCCCACCATATATATATATATATATATATATATATTCGATTATCATGCGTTGCACTTTTGAAGAAACACAATTATGATAGTTATATTACAAAGAAATTGTTTCTGATCATTAGGATATACACACAACCACACATCATGTGACAATATGGACGTATTGCTGATTCTGTTCATCATATAATTAATGACATCTCTATGTTAATTATGAAGGCAACAGAGAAGCTTCGACATTAATAAATGTTGCTTTATCTTGAAAGCAGATAAGGAATAAGTTTTCTTTCAACATTTCTTTCCTCTTCTGATTACTACAATGTTGTGCAAGAAACAAATTAAAGGCATCAAGTGACATAATATAACTATAAATGAGATAAAAGAAATGATGTGCCACTGTAACAGTAGTTGGGTATTTCCATGCAGTTTTCTTTAAACCTGCTGACAATACACAAATTTGAAAACAGATGAGAATCACGTAAATCTGAACGTCATTGTTAATCTGGAATATTTCATACCATTTACTCTGAAACGTTCCGCTTGTCATTGTTATCACAACTACGCCGATGAAGCATTCAAACTGAAGATACAAAATGGGATATGAGGCGATGATGTAATGAGCCAGATGTATACATATAGATATTGTTTATACATACGAATAGGAAATATCATAATTTTACCTCAGTATCTGAGATTTACCTATGTACATTTTAATTGTCTGAAATTTGAAAAGATAACTAGCAATGATTTTGAAACTGATATTTCGAGGTATACTATGAACCAGCTTACATGTGATTAGTCAAATTATGGAATGCAGTGAATAATAAAACCTACTAGATATGACCCGGTCATAGATGTATTATATTTGGTTATTAAGACCATAAATAATGAATATGTATTAAGTAAGATGTGAAATTGGTGATATCATTCTGAAGTTTGAAATATATTTTTCATTATCCCAATTTTGTGAAACAATAAAAATAACCATTCCATTCAAAAATAAGATAGTGGATATTATGAGAAAAAAGATTATAATTACGTTATCAAAGGTTGGATCATTTTCACTCTCGAAATGTCTAAAACAATTAATATTCAGATACAAATTGTGTTTTATTGCAATTGCTACGGCATTCATTGTAGTATGTTCCTATATAATTGTTTCAACTTGTGCTACATTTGTAACTTATGGTGATCGCAGAGCAATCTATTGTCTAGCATATCTATATTTGTATGCATCCTAATACAAGTGTGT
>NC_068999.1:13366071-13367490 GCF_001194135.2 Octopus bimaculoides | reverse complement strand
GAGAGAGAGAGAGAGAGAGAGAGAGAGAGAGAGAGAGAGAGAGAGAGGGAGAGAGAGAGACAAGAAACATGCATTCAAAACACACACAGATAGACGCATGTGTGTATGACTGAAAGGATGTTTTTATGTTTTTATTGTGTAACAAGGGAATGCAGAGGGAGATTGTAAACGGCTACTTGGCATACTAAATATTCGAAAGAGAAACTACCGTGTCGACCGACCTTAAGAATATACGTTCAAATATGTATATACGTATATTCGCTTGTGTGTATACGCTTATACGCGACAGAATATAGAAATATCGTTTTGGAAGTAATCTACATGGCAAACTTAGATAGAGTATCACTTGGCTTATTTATCATTATTGTTTATCGGTATATGAAGGAATATGTGAACATAGTAATCCCTCGCCATATAGGGGTTCACTTATTTTGGTTAAATATTAAAGCTTATTTCAAGGCGTTGAGCTGAGAGAAAGGTTGGCACGCCGGGCGAAATGCTTAGCGGTAATTCGTCTGTCTTTACGTTCTGAGTTCAAATTCCGCCGATGTCGACTTTACCTTTTATATTTTCATCAATCTAATTAACTGGCTCGCTCCACAAAATTTGCGTGCCTTGTACCTAGAATAGAACATAATATTTAAGCTTACATCGATGTTGTTTTACATTTATAATTAAATGAATATACAGAAGTTATTAAAATAATTTTAGATACATAGCGTACAGTTTCTACTGCGCGGGTTTTCACACCTATCGCGGGTTAGGGTGGAACGTAACACCAGTGATAGTCGAATGATTACTATATACAAGTGCACTATTGTTTTCTCCTCATCACTGTTTTCTGTTGATCTCCATATAAAGATAGCAATCATTAAACCTTCTGCTGATGTCCATTGCTTCAATCTTATCTATTTCACACGTTTTCCTATTTTTACGTTGATTTCCTTTTACAATTCCTGTGATGAGTAGGCAGCAAGGATTAAAGTGACGATATGAAGTTCACTATAACTTTAACTGAAATTGAAACTTCTTTTTTAACACTCATGTAAATCCATTTCTACGCATATAATTTAATGCTGCTATCGTATAAATGTTTATATAAATCAAATACTAAGAAAATAAATTCAATACGAACTAACTACGAGTAGATCTGATTGAAGAGAATCGACTGTATTCGATGCTAAATTTGAAATCCTGATACCAGTTTAACAGGCATTCCTTCTTGTGCAGTGGTAAGGCACAATCCTCATTTACTTAGGTCTTTCAACCATACCTCTGAAAAATCGGTGTTAATTCTTGTGGCATGGAATTATATATGCATGTATACATAATTAAGAATGATATCATTATAAAGGTTTTATCAAGCGGCCAGCATGTAATAAAATGCATAGGGGAAACAATTAATACTAATATATATAT
>NC_068999.1:13364327-13365090 GCF_001194135.2 Octopus bimaculoides | reverse complement strand
CATATATGTGTAGATATATGTCTTCTCTCTGAATCTCAGTCCACATCATTATATAATGCCGATTGTTATGCAATAACATAATCTAATATATTTCCTGATGTTAAATTCTGTAATGTACTGCGTTGTAACATGAAGGGCGCTTTTAATTTTAATTTCTACGAAGTGTACAGCCGTTAATTTAACTGCTCAACTTGGATTATTAACCGACAATTAACATGCTATTTCGAATTCCTGATGTTAAACCCAAGTCGGAATTCAGCGATAATTTAATTTACTAATTTGATACTACCTCGAGACTTCCATACTTTATATACAGATGTCATCATTCCTAAATTTAATCTCAAATACATTGCGGCCTAAATAAATTGCTCGCTACTTACATCTACAGACAACAGAAGAATATAGAAGAATATGGTACGTTCTTATGCAGAAATATATTTAACAATATACGTGCGATCAGAAACGTCACCAAATAATAATTATAGAACTCGTATTTAATCACGCTATCTCTTAATGCACAGCGAGCACGGATTTGTTTCTACCAAATAATAATAACTTTCCTAGTAATTATACAAAATAGCAGTCTGAGAGGATTAGTCGAACTCTTTATTAAAAACAAAGGTACTTGCCATAATCGAACAAGTCGATACCCCATTCTACCACCGATTTTATTGCAGGCATTATTATAAAGTTAAGAAAGGTATATTTGAGAGATAGCCATGATCTATTTATATGAACGAACTAAATAGAAAGTTTATATATA
>NC_068999.1:13360231-13362217 GCF_001194135.2 Octopus bimaculoides | reverse complement strand
ATATATATATATATATATATATATATATATATATATATATATATACACGGGGTGTATATATGTATGTCTATATACATACATGTAATATTCATTAGTGGCATTATTTTTTTGTACACATTCTCCTGAGATTTTTTGTAAAAGTTAAGACACGCAAAGTCATACAGTGAGGCATATGTCTGTCACCTTATGTGTATAAGCTTTATGAATATAAACATTTGTTTGCGTGTGTGTATATATATGTATGTATCTATATATATGTTTGTACGTATGTATGTGTCTGTGTATGTAGGTGCCTATGTGTGTGTGTAGGCATATATATGTGCAAAGTATAAATATTTCCTGATGCGTATAACAAATGCGAATACCCTTTGTAGAGTTTTGTAAATTAATCTAATTGTTTGGATAAATTTCCCCTGGGATAATGAAAGAAAACAATCTACATGATATAAGAAATGTAATTGTTTTAAACGCGTGCATGCGCGGCAACTAATGTGTGAAATGATCTGAAGATGCACTCTCTGTTTCACCCTCAAGGAGTCCGAAATATATGATTGATTAAATGTACTTGTTGCTTAGGATGATTCAAATCCTGAAGCTTTTGTTGCTGAGATAGTTTAGAAGAAATGATTCTACGTACCTCAAACAGAATTCTACAGTCGGATTCTAAGTCTACATTCTATAGACATTTTTTTAATTTTTTTTTTGGTGCTAATTTAACTCGAACCCAACACTTTTCATTTATTGACCTATATTCAAATGATGTTAGGCAGTATGCAAACACCTTTGCACGTTTGTAGATAATTTCGTATAGGTTTCAATACGCTTACGTCTAGTAACACGTTGCAGAAAATGTATATGTTGGAAAATGTAGATACTGGAATATTGGAATGTGTTCTGCGAATTCCTTCATGTAAATGCCTTGACAGAATTCAGTTCCGTTGAAGAAATTTAGCTGCGTTGAGATAATTTAGTTTCTATTGTTCACAATGATACATACATAAAAATCATACACATGCTAAGCACGCGCATACAACACACGCACAAATGTTTATATAGGACATGATTCTAACATTTGGAAAAGAATATGATGTCACTAATGTGGAAGTGCAATGTGAATAGTTACTTCTGTTACAGCTGAACCCTATGTTCGACCTGGTCTTAACCACCAGCGTTGCAGTATTTGTTTTTATTTAATCCTTCGATAATACAGCAAGCTATGTCACTTAATTGTCAATGTTCTGAAGTATAATTTTCTCAAGATTTCTTCTTCTGTTTAAACTATACCTTGAGTTATATTTGCTGCGGAATTTGTTAAAGACTTTAGTGAAATTGTGCAAAGAGAACAGTGACAGCTCACGATATGAATTTCCATTCAATTTAGATGCTGTACATAGTACGAACCGCTTAGTAAGTTATTTTGCGCGATGTAATTGAGTCAGTCTCAACCCATTTTAATCAGATCATGCAAAACATTCAAGGCATCGTATCTCTCTGTGATAGTATGCCAATATATTGTGTGTACGTCAGATAAAAGAATGAAATAATTGCCATATTTCCCAATATGTTTTAATTTAATTCCTGTTGGCCGCATGATACTGCGAGAAAAGTATATGTGAAAACAATCCTCAATAAAACATATATACAAAACTAAATCTGATGCAGCATACATTTACTATTCCCAAATAAAATTAGGTGAAATGCTTCTGTCAGAGGAATTTGCAAAAAGCAAACAAACGACAATTACAAAAGCACAGAAAAAAAAGTAGCTCATGAAATAGCTTTGATAACATTTTACTTTGTATATAATTTATATTCTATTCTAACATGTTTTTCCTTTCAAACAAACCATTACCATGTTTCTAGGTTTCATAAATATATACGTTATTTTCACTCTACTTTTTCTCAACCCCTTTCATATGTTGTGTTCATATCAGACACGATATATACATACATACAGATATATATATATATATATATATATATATA
>NC_068999.1:13344246-13355944 GCF_001194135.2 Octopus bimaculoides | reverse complement strand
GCCTTTAGTCGAGAAAATCGACCTGAGGACTTATTCTTGTAGGCCTAGTACTTATTCTATCGGACTCTTTTTGCCAAAACGCTAAGTTACGGGAACGTAAACACACCACCATCGGTTGTCAAGCGATGGTGGGGGACAAAGACAGACACACACACACACACACATATATGTATATACATATATACGACAGGCTACTCTCAGTTTCCGTCTACCAAATCCACTCACAAGGCTTTGGTCGGCCCGAGGCTATAGTAGTAGACACTCGCCCAAGTTGCCACGCGGTGGGACTGAACCTGGAACCATGTGGTTGGTAAGCAAGCTACTTACGACACATCCACTCCTGCACCTATGTTTATATATTTTTATATACAATATGGTTCTAGATCATAGCATCCGGGAAAGGGCAATGCCGTCATACATTGCTATTGTATGACGGCATATATATATATATATATATATACACACACACACACACACGCACACACACACACATATATTTATATACATATACATTTAGATATCTTTATGTATGTGTGTGTATGCGTATGCATCTCTTTTTATATGCATATGTACGCGTAAATGTAAGCATATGCTAGTGAGCAAAATGGTAGCGTCAGTATTGACTGATTGAATAGATTCATTTTTTATTTGTGCTGTTTTGTTAATTTTCATTTCCACCTTTGCAAGAACGCCGTACGCCTGAAAGACAACGATGGCATAAAAGCAATTATTTTAAATTTAATAATATTGAGGTATGCTATCATATTTTGAAACTGTTGATATCCGATAAATATTTTGTAAAATACGAATACAATTCGATAGGTATGTTTAACATTCCTGCAACTAAATTTAATATGTCGCTAGAAACATGGCCTTTCAGAAAGGTCTTCGTAAAATGGATGTACGCACATTCATACACGTACACACATGTACACACAGAACTAAACATATGTACGCACACACACCCTCTTTACGTCACTGCTATAAATATATACGCACATATTTATGTCATATGTTGATTTGTATTTGAAAATATCTGCACTGTACCGAATTAGTATTTCTACAATAGGTTGTATATGCGGTGTCTGTAAAGAAAACAATAGGTATGGTATTTTCACCTTTGACATACATGATTTAAATGTCAAAAAGTTAATTTACTGTAGACAAATTCTGAAAATGATGCTATTTGCGTGTCTATTCAGAAGAGTATTTTATGTGAAAGTCACTTCTAAAATACTGTGCGCAATGACTATATCCGTGCAACATCACTTTAGGTCAAACGTTTTTATTATAAATTTGTCGACAGTTTCTTGCGAAACAACTTTCATGCTATTATGTATCAGAAGCACGGTTCCTTTGTGAATAAGGTCTCTCATTCATTGATTGATGCCCTGAAATGGAAAAAAATACGCATATCAAAAATTATAAACACATTTAACAGGTCTCCACTTAATTTTAATTATGAAACGGTTGTTTTCATAAATTTAAAGTATCATTGCCAATCAATATTAAATCATATAACGGAAATCATGATGAACTAATCCAGTCATTCTTCTGATTATTTATTCAGTCTTTGCAGATACAATTTTCACAATATGTACGATTACATTTGCACGAAATCTATTCACATTTAAATGCCATTTCAAATTATGACTATAATTTTTTTCCATAACGGGCATATAAACAAAGCTAAAACTTAAACTTTTCTATGATTTCTGAAAAAATATTTCAAAAATATAATATATACATTTTCAGTGATTATTTAGAAAAAAACTGTTGTGTCTCTTTGCTGACAAGAAAATACTTATGAAAATACTTTGTCTAAATTGAAGAGGAAATTATTTTAAAATGTGACAGGAATAAAATAAATAAAACCAAGAGAATAAGTTAGATATAATATTTGTAAAATTACTTTTCACATCGTTTTTTTTATATATTTTTTTATGTTGATGTAAGTCACTATTTTCTGCTTTTCCTTTATTTATGGCGAATTTAATTTATTACTTTCTTGAATAAAAATGCGTTTGGCATTTCATATATATAAATATATATTTTTAATTTATTATCTTGCTGAGATAGTGCTATTTTTGATTAGTACTTATTGATTCTCTATCATTGGCCGTAAATATATAGTAAATATATAATACTAATATTGTTGAATTTGCTGATATTATTATTCACAAACTTGGTGAAAATGATAATATGTCTTTTCTTAATAATATTTTGACACAATCAGAATGACAATTGGATATTGCAACGACAAACTGAAGACGATGTGGTGGGGTTTCAATAGGACAGACAAAATACAATGTAGCTTGAATTTCAACATTGTGCAAGAAATAGAATTTTTCAATGGGAGTAAAACGTTCTTTTATTAAAGAAGGAAACACTCAGAGAATGGATTACATTTAGCTACATCAGCAATCATCTTATTCTAAATCTCAACTCTTGTATGTAGCCACATTCTGGGATTAATCTCACTCAACATGCCTCATTAAGAACTATAATACGTTTTATCGTCGTTAATCGAAAACTGCCGATAGCTCTTCACACTCGTCTACTAATAAAATTGAAGTTGTGTTAGTGTGGACACAAGGGGGAACATTCATGTATTTAATGCTATCGTTCCATAAACTTTTTTTATGAACTCAGAACGTACAGACAGACGAATTACCGCCAAGTATTTCGCCCGGCGTGCTAACGTTTCTTGCAAGCTCACCGCCTTTCTGCCTTAGATATTCTTACTGAAAAGTGGCAAGAAAAATGTGTCAGTAGCAAATACCCAAAGAGAGCATTTACCCATCAATGGCTAGTGTCTTCTGGCTTCAAATAAAAAAAAGAGTTTATCACAGCAGCCCAGCTCTAACGGGGGCTCTAATCTTTGCTGCCCAAGTGCAAGCACTAAGAACAAACTACATAAAATAAAGAATAGACAACACAGCCGAAAGTGATACGTGCAGAATCTGTGGACAAAACGGTGAATGTCATATAAGTGACGCCACGACAGTATAGCCAGGCTTGTCTATTGGACACTTTGCAACAACTATGGATTTGACAGAGCAAAAAATTTGGTACGACCACAAACCAGAAGGCATCGTCGAAAATAGAAATGGAATGATCCTATTAGATTTTATGATTCAGTGCAACCATGAGATAGAGAATAGGAAGCCAGACATAATCATATTTGAGAAAGAAAACAAACTTTGCTGGATCATAGGTATATCATGCCCATTTGACAATAAGGGATGGGATAAGGAAGAAACCAAATTTGAGAGATGTGACCGGTTAACTTGGGAAGTTAAGCAGTTGTGGTCGATGAAAGAGGTAGCAGTAGTACCAATAATTGTCGGAGAACTGGGAACAGTGAGGAAAAATCTCGAGAAATACGTGGAAGAAATAGGGGTTGCAAAAAGGGTGGAGCACTTTGAGAAAGCAGCACTGCTTGGAACCGCTCGAGTACTCCGGAAGGTGCTCGAAAAATAAGAGGTGTTACCTTAGTTCACTGATAGTGAACAGCTGACACTGTAGTATATCACATACGTTAGAAGCTGTGCAAAGACAATACTACTACTACTACTACTACTACTACTACCACTACAACTACTACTACTACTACTACTACTACTACTACCACCACTATTACTACTACTACTACTACTACTACTACTACTACTCATACTACTACTACTACTACTACCACTACTACCACTACTACTAATAATAATAATGATAATAATAATAATAATAATAACTCTTGGAACCGTGTATTTTCCACAAATAAAAAAAAAAACATATGAAGTGTCTTCCCTTAGGCAAGTCGTTACTTAAAGCTGGCAGTTGCTATTTTCCCTGTTGAAGTAAGTGTGTTAAGCAATAACTGGAACGCAATCAACAGCGTTATCATTTCCATCATCACTATCAGGAGCAGTAGTAACAAAGATAATAATTAAACGGACAAAGAAAATTATATGTAATGAATTATTCATGAAGTGGGGATTTAAATAATTTATTTGGGAATTAAGTTGTAAATAAGCAAAACAAATGTGCATATAAACAAGAATATGTCAAATATATGCACCAAACTCATCCATCTTACTTTCAATTATTTATTGAGAAACAGAGAGTTCTAGCTCGTGCCCATACTAAGGAATGATTAATCAAACATCATCTATTCATACACATACAGAGAGTGAGTCATTAGTGATAATAGTAAACATTAAGAATTTAAATAGTCTAATTTATTGTAAAACAAGCCTTATGAAAATGGCTATTTCTTATTTTTCAATGTTCTTGTTACCGCGATGGACGCTGATTATTCTTGGGGGGGGGGGATTTTTTTTGCACAATATACTACGTAGATGAAGATGAATTCTGACAAACATGGACATTTCATGAGACTCTTATATTACTATTTATAACGAGGCTCGATTTTAGGTGGAACGAAGTTAATCAATCAAATTTGATATTAACCTTCAGTTTCCAAATATTGCAATCTGAAAAAGAACCTCTTTGTGTTCGTTCAACAATATTTTCAATTCAATCAATGTGAAACGAGCTCAAATGTGTACATAATTTCATGAACTTTGTTGTCGTATCTGGAATTACTTTTTCTCAATACTTAGTACTGACTCATGACAGGAAAACCAAATTTCACCATAACAAATGTATTTCCTATCACCTCTTTTGGTTGGCAGATATGTGTGAGCGCCGAAGACATCGCGAGATAATTTATGCATATTTATGATAATAATGACGATATAATTATATATCCCTGTGGGATGAAGTTAAAATAATAGACAGAAAACACCACTGAAAAAATACGAAAACTAAAAGAAGCAGCCTATAGGCGAGGACACAACAAGCTACTAAGCAGACCGTGTGCAGATATGAGCAGCATATGGGAACCAGTATTAAGGAAGGAAAGACAAATATTAGATTTATAAGCCCCTAAAATTCACTCCACGGGTATATGCCGTAGTGGTTATGAGCGTAGGCTACTAACCCCAATATTTCCAGTTCGATTCCAAGCAGTGATCTGAACAAGAACAATAATAATAATAAATGTAATAATAGGAATGAGAACCCCGGTTCGAAATTTCCCCAACAGGGTATATTAGCGGAAAGGTGTCTAACTGCAAACCAGATATCAGCCGAAACGTGTGTTACAACAAACAAGATGTGGACAAATATCCGTCGAATGTAAATAATGTAAATAATGCACATAATTCCTCATCTCTTAAATATAGAACTGTATTGTCTATTATACTCGTTACAATGAACTCTTTGTTATAATCGATACCAATGTTCTATATATATAAATTTGAGAATCAAATCATTAAAGGTATGTTCATTAAAGATGTAGTAATGTCTTCTCGGTGGGTAAATATTTTCTCAAAGGAGTTAAATAAGATTGCAGAAAGTTTCGTAATAACTTTGTTGTAACCAAACTGAATTCAAGCAGATTACATCATCATCATTGCATGATTTCCTTAACCTTTCCTGTTTACGATACTTGCATATTATAACGGAATTATTTACATTATAAGAACAGCTATGCTTGCATACAGCGCTATTAAATATTATGTCCACCACTGCTATTATTGCTATTGGTATAAATAACACCAATCTTGGCAGTGTTATTAATACAATCAATATTATTGTTAATATTCAAAACAGTTCTGTTTCTATTACAAATATCAGTCCTATGCATAAGAGTTTCGATACTAATATTGGCACAAGGACTAACCTTCATTTCCAACTTTCCTCAATAACTTCTTAGTGCACATACTAACATTCAGACAATTACTACTAACATTCATTTCAAATTTTGGTTGAATGCTATAAACGTCGGATGAGCGGATATGTCAATTACATCGACACCAGTGCTCAATTGGTACTGTTTAATCAACACAGAAATGATGTAATGCAAGGTCGACCACGCCCGCTTTGCACTAAGAACGTGAAGACGGAAGAAATTCCGCTAAGCATTTGGCCCCGTGTGTCATGGAGTCTTCGAGCTCACTACCTTAAATCTTATGACTAATATTAATGGTATTATTATTATGGGAGTGAGCTTGCATAATCGTTAGAGTGACGAGCTAAATACTTAGCGATATTTCATCTTTCCTTAATCTCTAATTTCAAATTGCATCAGGTTCGACTTCTCCTTTCAACATGAGTACCTATGTTACTAATGTTGGATGGAATGTGTCAAAATTGTTGATAATGTTATGGCTTTCTGCTGCTCTCAGATTCGACTTCCTTTATGCCACACAACTGACAGTTATGAGCTTGGCTTAAATGTTCTTAAGGCAAACTTATGGATGCAGCTAGTTTCTAATTATTGTACGTTCTCAACCGTTGTATTAGCTATAAACTAATTTAGATAAGTGATTTCAAATAATAAGATCGTTTGATCCCTTTGATTTTCGTAACCCCATTAAAGCGACTCAAGATTTTGCAATAAATTTCAATGCTATTTTTTCCAAACATGACTCACCCAATGTTGGATTAATTACTCTTACGTAATCAATGTATATGCTATATTTGCCCAACTTATACTGGTTTTAAGAAGGAAAACCTCTCTACTGAAATATCCAATTTTATCAACTGATTATGTGTCTTGTGCAAATAATTTTCAGCTAACGCTTAATATAGGCCAAAAAAATCTCTTCATGATTGAATTCATTAGATGGTGTTAAAACGGTGTTATCATAACCATAACTCACGCGAGTGTAGCTATTGCTTGATGAGGCAATAACATTTCTTTAATGTCCAAATGGTTATTTGGCAGAAATAACTACTTTAGTCTTACACAATCTAAGTGATTCTTCTCCACTTTAACTTCTATTCTTTAATATAGAAATAACGGGAATGCCTCTTCAAAAACGCTCACTCCTTGAACGGATATGTATTGTTCTATGCGGGATTCATGTGGCAGTCATAAATATTACACATGAAATCCACGTGATTATTGAGTGCATAAATCCAATACAGTGACTGGAAAAATGTTTTTTACTTTTCATACAGCGTTCCTTCTGAGACACCGTTTGATAACCATCAGAATTGACCAAGTCGCGAACTATAACGAAAATGGTCTTCTTTGATTTAAACTCACATTGATTGAATATATTTCTTTGTTGAGTGATAAAATACGATGATATATTACATGTTCGACCAGAAATTCTAGCAAATTATTTGAGAAATGGAATGCGATTAATTTTATATAGAAAATTTTCATTTTGTTTTCCGCATATCCTTTGAATATATACTTAGTGAAATACAAGTAGTATAGCCTGAGTTAATGATATTATATATCTTAAATATTTTTCAAAATCCAATTTTGCGTTTCGCCAAGAAAATGTTTAATATACCTACATAGACTGTTTTACTTCGACTTCTGTAAAATCTCATTAGTTCTAAATAATTGAAAACTTGTCGATGGAAAGGTTATTTTATAAAGTTCTTTCATAGTGGTAGGGAATTGCCTTCAACAAGGTGTCTCAGGAGAGTATGTTTGCTGCAAATATTCAAAGATGACGGATGCACGTCAATTGATAGTTTATTGTTTATACAGAATATTATTTGGTTGGTGCATATAATTATATATTTATATATATATATATATATATATATATATATGTACTTATGTGAGACTGCGTGCATGTGTGCGTGTGTTGTGTGTGGTCTCTGTATTTACGTATATGTACACGTATACATACACGTACATAAACTATTAAATATGCATGTACGTAATGTATCATGCATCAGTTCGTATTGAAATTTAGCCTTTTCGCTGAGACTTACCGCTATCAGAAGTGGTTCACAATATGTGAGATGTATTCTAAATATCATTTGACAAAATTTGCGTAAAGAGGATATGTTTAAAATCTTTTCACAGGTACAACTTATATATTCTGCAAGAGTCACATCGAAACCATACTAAATGGAGTTCATTGCTATCAATGTGAATTGGCAACTGGAAATTTATTTTCTATATTTTAACTAAACAAGCGAGGAACAGATATATGTAAACTTTAATGAAAATGCAGTTTTGACACACTTCAATGTATGAAGTCTATGTATGTATACAAATTATATAGAAACTGTCTCCGCTTCTGAAGTTACTACATTCATGAATGAGCAAACATTATTATTAATATTATGTTTTATTTTTCCCTCGCTTAATAACTTGAAACATTTATAACATAATGGGCCCCCTATGACTATAATTGAAAATCAATAGACTGGGAAATATTTAAAACATCGCAGAACAAAATATGAGTAAACCGCAGAGAGCAAAGCGTATTGAAATTTACTGAACAACTTCAAATACGTATTTTTAAATACAACCTTGTATATCCCTATGAGAAAACATAGACGCCATCTCACGGTGTTAATATCATATCAGCAGAATTATATTCTATTGAACATAAACTACACATGCTTCAACTAAATCATCAGAAGTAGTCATTTCACTAAATATCGTTCAGTCATCAACTCTTTGAAACATATCATGTGGAATGTTAATGTAATGTTTTGGAATATATTTATGCACATACAGGCAATTATTTTTATAATTCCTAAATAAGCTGTTATGCCCAATGGAAATTAAAAACCATGATAAAAATAATTTATAAGATTCTTTCTTCTTTTAAGTTTTCATGATTTCCTAGACGTCATACATATAACTCAATGCAATATTTAAATTACACCCTCTGAGATTTCTATTCTACTGACTCATAGATCTTTGCCCAGTTTAGAAGCTATAGACTCGTTCAAATACCTTCGGTGTATGAGTGAACATTGAACTATAATTTCCTACATCTAGCATACGACATCTACTGAATGTATACGTTTTCAGATTATAATTCACAGCTGCTTGAAGGTAAATAATTGTGATTCATGAGAAGGTGAGGTGTTAAACTCATTAATCCTGCAGTCCTAATCCTATCTGTCACTTGCTTCAGTGTTTATCACGATATTATCTCTCAGTCTATACAACTTTCTAAAATAAGTTATAATCGCACACACACACAGACTCGCGCGCGCACTCATATATACTTCATATTCTATAGAAACAACAGATTATTAACGTATCAGATGATAACTCCTTAGCGCTTTATATGAGTTGGCCTACTAGTTTGAGAAAACACTTTCATGTAGAGTCATAATGTATCTTTGTGTAAGTGTTCTCTTACATATATGACATATAATGCATATACAGTGAGTGTTTACATTTATACCAAAGATTCTATTCATACATGTCAAGCAAAAACGATAACATTGAAATATTCCACTTTGATTAAATATTAATCAAACTTTATTTCAATAAATTGGTGATAGGATTAACCAAGGATTTCACCTACATCCGAATCTCCTTCTTCATATCAGGATTTTAATACAAAGCCAGGTGCTACCGATGCATGTCATTACTTTGCTCACCCGTAGAGGTCTCTAAAAAAATAGGTTACCGAAATCACTTTGAATTAAAATATGTTATCACAGTGATCAATTTAACGTGCGATATTTCGTGAGAATGCATGCATAATTTCCTCTGAGGTTAAATACAGCATTCAGAAGGTGTGTTCGAATATTTTACGAATTTCAACTCTCTTTCCTCTAACTTTAAATTTCATAGCTGGTTATCCATTGACATTCTCACAAACTTTATTCACAATTATTAGTCATTATTAATGCAGCTTTGTATCATTGCTCTGTCTTTAAGCGGTGATTAAGCTTCAATATCATAGGAATCCAGAAGGAATTTTATAATCAAAATTGTAATAGGGGTAGCGGTAGCGTATATTAAATCATATTCTTATGGAAGACGTAAAATATGCAGTGACTTTATATCATTTCTTAATGCAATATCATCTATAGGAAATTGTTCAAAGAATAATAAAATAATATTACCAGTACAGAGCATATGTGGTACAGAAAAGGTAGAGCCCTCACCATCATAATGATTTGAGCTAGCCAATGCTAAAATTCGAAGTCTACATCTTCACAAACATGTCTCTCTCTGAGGAAACAACCAAAACGAAGCAGACTGTCTATTGATAATCTCTATTGCACTTCTTATAGAACACATTAAACTCAGATTTTCCATATGCAAAGATTATCTAGAGCAGCTTCAAATAAAGTATGGTACTTCTACATACTGGTGGCAGAAACGCTGTAGAAATTCAAATGCATGATCCTCCGGTGATATGAGATATAGACAATTAGAAAAAAACAGAGGCACAATAAATCTTAAATATTTGCTAAGCTTACACTGATTCCACCGAAAATATATAGGTGACTACAAAGATTGATTCTTCATGTTTATCACAGTCTCTTTCTAAAAGCAATTTATGTGTGCATCGCGACCCAGAATCGGTTTATTTTATTCCAAACTCAATATCGGTTTACTTTATTCTACAGTGAATATCGCTTTATTTTATTCAGAGGATAAAAAAAAATTGGTACACATAGGGAATTGTAAATCCCTCAGATATTCATTTCTACCAATATGTAGAACAAAAGACTAAAGCAGAATTCGAATAGACATGCCTATAGAGACTTCTGGACATTCAAATCAGAAAGAGATTGTGGGATTTCCATTAATAAGCACAGCTCAATCTTATCCCGGAACCAGTAAAAGTACATTTTTGTAAGAGACAATTCTCAAAGAAATGTACGCAAGCACGTTTAGCACAAATAATATCGTTACTGCTGCTGCAACCAACACTCGTAGTCACTCAGACTGCTTCTCGCAATCACTCCACAAAATGATAATACTAATTACACGTAGCAAACATCATAGGAATCAAAATATATATACATACCTTTTAGAAATAATTACATTTTAGAAGTGGCAATCATTTAACTTTTTGGTATTTTATGATTTGATTCTTTTTCTAAGCGATGAAACCGGTAGCATCTTTTGATATATTGGAAGTTGATGTAGGTGACAAATCTCTTAATATTTGTTTGCAATGCGTGTGTTTGAACGAGTGCTCCTGTGCGCAACTTTGCGCGCGCCCGGGTGTCGTTTTATATGTGTTTGCGTGTTTGTGCGTGCAAGTTTCTGCATGTGTGCGTACGCGTGCATGCATGTGTGTTTATGTGTGTGTTTGTGTGTTTGCGTGTTTGTGAGTCGGTGTGTGTTTCATCAAGCTTGCTTCTTCGCTTTAGTACGGCAGTCCATAAACATGAAGATTAAACATGAATTGTTTCTGATATGGCTCTGTAGACTAGTTCTTCCTTTGTTCAGTCAATGCAGACATCAAAATTATTCTTAATTTCTGAAGAGCACACTATAATTTTGCTATACACGTCACATACCTTATTCGTCGGAGGTAATACCGTTTCCGAGTTAATTGAAACACTCGAGGTTTTCCGGAGGCATACAGATCAACGAGTTGGTCTTACAGTTCAGTTTAAAGCATACGTATTCATTCTTCCGAACATTCGCATAAAGATTACATGAAGACATTTTTGGAAATGTATCCAACATATAGTCAATACTTTGAGAGCAGATGAACGCTAGCCTAACCGATGCAATCGAAGCAAGTACGAATGAATAAATCAGCTCATTGTCTATACACACATACATACCTACATATATATACCTGATATATACATAAATATATCTATATATATATATGTATCCATATATCTCTCTCTCTCTCTCTCTCTCTCTCTCTCTATATAT
>NC_068999.1:13343017-13344230 GCF_001194135.2 Octopus bimaculoides | reverse complement strand
ATATATATATATATATATATATATATATATATATATATATACACAAAAATAAGAGGAATGACCAAGGTGTATAAGGCTGTGTTTGTGTGTGCGCGCGCGTGTATGTGTTAATTTCATCCATTTGTTTTGCAAGATTCCTGATGCTATTTTTCTGGACGGCCATTTGTCCTTTTGTTTTCCTTGCCAAAGAAAAACACGCACAATATGTTCCATCTCCACCTATTTGTTATTGTTCTTATTTCCGTCCATTCTCTTCAAATACGTTGTCACACACCTGTGGCTTCTAAGCGAATCTCCATCTCACATATCTCCTATTCTGTTTAGTCTATTTTGTGTTTCTATTGTGTATATTCTCTTATCTGCGCATACGTATGAGACTGTATCTACGTGTGTCTTTGTGCATGCGTGTGTGTACACGTGTCTATGTGATTTATGTGTATTCTGTATGCTTATATATGGTTTTAGTCACTATACTTTGTATCTCTCTGTCTTTTAGATATACTTTTTCATTTATTGACTAAATTATCTTCACATCATTTGCCATTTCACCTTAAGTACATGTATGAGTATCTTGTGTGTGCGTATATGATTTTTGCATCATATTGTTTGTACCTGTGTCTTATATTTGCTTTCTTTTTCTCACATACACATGTACACACACACACACACACACACACACACACATCACTAAGTTGGAAGCAAATATGCAAATAAACACCAGCAACCAGAGTATTACATGCAGTGGTTTCGACCTTGCTAGCTCTTAAAAATGTCGGAGGGTCGACAGCGGAAAATAGTTGCCTTGTATATCTGCCATCGATATACGAAATAAGAGTGCAAGAATAGAAGTTGTAGTAGCTTGTTAAGAAATATCCATTACGACAAAGGTAGTATTCATACTTGATGTAATATTTATCCTGACCTAAGAGCGGTTGACGTAGATAATATATGAGAAACTCTCATATGGCCTTTTGACGCAAACTGCACACTTGGTGGCGGGGATCTCTTACCCCACTAGCGCTATAAAGAAGAGTGCATTTCGCACAACAAGTCAATATGTGTGTGCCTATCATGGTAACTACCGCAGTATATTTTGTTCTAACAGAACACCCACGTTGAAGCAGGAATAAATACTGCCTCTGTTGTTAGTACGTATGTGTGTATATATATATATATATATATATATATATATATGTATATATATATATATATA
>NC_068999.1:13341186-13342309 GCF_001194135.2 Octopus bimaculoides | reverse complement strand
ATATATATATATATATATATATATATATACTGTGTGCGCGAATGACATATGCACACCATTAGCAAACTGTGTGATAACAAGTAACATCAGAGAATGTAATATACACTTCTAGATATGACCCGTTATTTTCATTATCAGGGAGATAAATATATAATATAAATAATTTAGTTATATCTCTAATCCAACAGTTAAACTTCGATTTCACTTTATATAATATACATATCACACCTATAATTATAGGTGGAATAATTGAATACAGTTTAGAAAAAAAATAACAAACGCATTAAAACCTTAAGGGGAAAAAAAATATGGAACTGTTGAGTGTTCAGTAAAAAAAATCATTTCTTATCCTGTAGCGACGCTATCTACTATTTATATATTAATTTGGCTTTCTAATTCGCCAAAATTAAAGCTGGTATTTGACAATGCCTGCCTATGTTGTGAATTACTTTTTGTATACTGCATGATAGTTCTCACTTACACGTTCGTAAAATGGTAGCAAATTAGTTTTTAAAATTAGGTTCTCCTTTGTTGCAGGCAAGAAGAAACTCCTCTATCAATAATGTTTAATTAACAAAGACTGTGTTGGGTTATCGTCAAACTGTCATAAACATATCTATAGCGGTCGTACTTTGGATCTCGCCTCCACCTCATCATTAATGCAAACGAGCAAAAGAGAAAAATTAAATAGTGATATATGAATACACAGAGTTGTTGTGTACCTTGTTATTTCTATGTGGGTACATAAAACTTCTCATCTTTCCTAAAGGGATATGTAATCATGCATATACATATACACAAACAGATATCTCGAAACCTTTGTCAAGTTTTAAATGCAATTTGACTATGTTGTTGTGACTTAAACTTATAAGTTATCTTGTCTAGTAGATGGCACATATATTCATATAAAATTATAACTGCTCATGACTGGACTGTTCATTTTCGTATGTGGTGAAAGGCAAAAGTGCTGCAGTATATAACTCTCAAGGGAGAGGCCTCATTTATTGCAGAAACAGAGAGACAGAGGGATACAGAAACAGAGACTGATAGAAAGACAAAGAGAGAGAGAGAGAGAGAGAGAGAGAGAGAGAGAGAGAGAGAGAGAGAGAGAGAGAGAGAGAGA
>NC_068999.1:13330070-13341007 GCF_001194135.2 Octopus bimaculoides | reverse complement strand
ATATATATATATATATATATATATAGATAGATAGATAGATAGATATATAGATAGGTAGGTAAACTTATAGATAGGCAGACGGATAGATAGATATGTATATACGTGTGTGTCTATATGTGTGTGCGTGAAGTGCTTTGAAATTTATGCGTTCTGGAACTGGAATTTATGAAAGACGTACGAAATGCTCTATAATGCACAATTTCACTATACATGTAATATTTAAATCAACTCCAATAATTATTTCCCGATATCATTCATTACAACTGTGACCTTTATAATCCATGCAACTTAAGGATCCGTGATTACTTATTCCCTCAAAATATTTTAAAATGGCTTTCAACATTTCGTCCGCATTATTTATAGCTATTATATTTGAATGATATGTGTAGAAACTGATATCAAAATATTGTGAGAAATTCGGGTGTTTTTATATATTAAGGAAGATGAAATTTCACAATTTTCTGTTGAGGCAACATACGAATGGGATATACATCAAATGATTTCCAATGTATAATTATTCCCAGATATATGGCGAAATATATATTATATAAGCACTTTTTGGTGTTTAGGGAACTTATCAAATATGTATTTATTTGTTTTCCTGTTCATTTCAAATCTGTATTCATGATTAATTTTCGTTTTCGAAATGTCAATTTATATTACAAATGATATCATACCTAGAAAATAGAAAATATTTGTAGAACCAAAAACCAAAGAAAATTGAATAATAATCCCACGTTACAACAGTTTCCATTGAAGGTACTGAACGAAAGATGTGTTGCATAATTTGTAAGAAATAGAATTTTTACGCTTGGTTATCATGTCTATCAACGCACCCCTTTCATCAAATACAGTGACGTTATATATCAACGCTGATATAGCAATCAATATACATCACTACACAGTAAATTTCCAGACCGATTTCTTCGTTACACCACAATAACTATGCCAAAACTATACTTGAATAATTTGTGTGTTCTGCATAGAATTCTCATGTTCATTATATACGTTCAAGAATAGATATTCAATTATAAGTTATGTAACTGAATTCTTCCGAAAAGTTAGTGAATAAAGTTATAGAAAATTGTTATATTTGGCTTCATGAAAAATATAGGGAGAAATTATTTATAGAGTCAATATTTTCAATATTTTGTAATGTGGATATAATATATGTGCACGTGTACTTGTAATTCTATAATAATTAGACACTCTTGAATAGGATATTATGATGTATGCTTTAATCAGACAGTTACAGCGTGAAATCGTGAATGGCATGTGATGATAACTGTTTACGGAAACAAGAAAACTTGTATCTCTCTAATTATATACCGGTCAATAATTCACTAGTTACATACAAAATAATAGGAATAAGTAAGTACTTTATTTAATCAAATACTTTTCACTCACCTAAATTTCCGTTATATGTATATTTATGGGTGTGGAGGCGCACTGGCCCAGTGGTTAGGGCAGTGGACTCGCGGTCATAGGATCGCGGTTTCGATTCCCAGACCGGGCGTTGTGAGTGTTTATTGAGTGAAAACACCTAAAGCTCCACGAGGCTCCGGCAGGGGATGGTGGCGATCTGTGCTGTACTCTTTCACCACAACTTTCTCTCACTCTTACTTCCTGTTTCTGTTGTGCCTGTATTTCAAAGGGTCCGCCTTGTCACACTGTGTCCCACTGAATATCCCCGAGAACTACGTAAAGGGTACACGTGTCTGTGGAGCGCTCAGCCACTTGCACGTTAATTTCACGAGCAGGCTGTTCCGTTGATCGGATAGACTGGAACCCTCGACGTCGTAAGCGACGGAGTGCCAACAACAACAATATTTATGCGAATAAATAAATGCATACAGACATACGTTTGAAGCGAAGACACCTATGTAAGAGAACATAGATATAAATGCCCATGCACGTACAGAGATGCAATCGCACATTTATGAAATCAAGAAATTCATACATAAACATGGATGTATATAGACGTGAATATATTTTCAGATACTACTGGCTTGTTTATCTTGCAGGATCTTCAACAGTGATACCTGTGAGAATTACTTGTTTGGGATAACCTCGCCTGGGGTCTCCGACTGATCGAAATATATGCAGACTACGAAATCGATATTAATCAAGCGTTGCTGACTAGAGGGACATCACCTTACAGGTGATGTGATTGACATCAAGTGTAAAGTGGAGAATGAAGGCCAATCTGCCGTTTTCCTTATGCTAGAATAACAATACAGTTTCTTATACATGGGGGCTGGAGGTGAAACAGGTTTCATGGTAGACGAAGGAACTGAAAGTACTGAAGAAGTATTCAAATTCCATTGTAAATGGACGAACGTTTTGAGATATCAGTTTGTGTTTATGTGTAGGAAAGATAAGACATCTTATGTACCCACATATATCTACTTCCGTATTATGTGGCACTAGAATGCGTGATTAAGAATTAGCTAGGTGCACAACAATTGATAAATATGTGTATTCATATATCACATTATTTAATTTTTCTCTTTCTCTAGTTTGAGTTTGAAAACGTATGAAGCCCTCGTAAACTGTAAAGTTCTCGAGTGACATTTGCCAACTCATAAATATATAACAATATTAAGTTATGATATAATTATTTAACTTCACATTTAAATATACAACCACGCTGAAACCTTTTGAGAAAGATGAACCATTAATGAATTTGGAGAAAATGCTGACTGGATTAATGGTGCAAAGTCGTTTGCTGATTCAAGTATGGGTATCGTCATAAGAATTCCGTGCTAATTCATTGTTTGCGCTTGTACCATTTTCTAGTTGATATAGAATGCAGAATAGGAATTCTTGTCACATCAATCCCTTTCTCTTCAAAAACAACTGAGCACCACATTTCGAATCGAGAACCGAATCGAGAACAGGAAATGGCATGATAACATTTATAGAACTATCCATACCAGAATTACACACTACAAAATGTGCAGTACAGCAATCCCCCATAATTTCAAGTTCCACTTATTACGGCTTATTATTTAAGCTTACATCGATTCCTCTGTAGTGTTGTTTTGTATTTATAATAAAAGAGATATATACAAATTATAAAAATAATTTTAGAAATATACAATACTGTTCTATCTAGTTCACGAATTTTCGGCTATCTAAGGGAGTTATGGAACGTAACACCCGCAACAGTTGAGCGATTACTGTATATCTTTGTTACAATGTTTAGGCAATTGTAAATGTAGCTCTAATTTTATGCACTTATTTGACCCCGAAAAGAGTCCGAATTGGATATTGTTCAGAATTATTTAATATATTATTACTATTGTAATTCCGAATAATATTGCACACGATATATACTTTTTGCTATAACTTCTGTTGTGCGACACATTCAGACTGCAATACTTGCTTTAAAATGCATCAAATAAAACGAGTTGAATTGCAGCTGTTCTTGTTACGTGCACTTCTTTCTGGCAGAAATTACTGTTAGTTACGTATGTCATATTATGTATTATAATAGGGGGAAATTTGTTGAGATATCATATTTTAATATTTATTCAATCAATTTTGGTTGATCCTCGTTGGAGATGCATTATCCGTACACATCATGTAATCAGTGGTCGCTGAGAAGCAACTCTGGATCCCACATTAAGATTGCCAAAAGCCGGAAATCACATTACATGTCATGAAATACGCTTACAACTAATAATATTTAGATATACATACACATGTATGTGTCTGTGTATGTGTAAGTGTATGTGTGTGTGTGTGCATGTGTGTGTATAGACAAAGACAGTTTTGTATTTGTAGGATTAATTCTACCCAATTTCAAACTCTGACATTTTATCCCCGAGAATGTTGTGGTACATACAATTGTAGAAGTTGTGTGGGAATCTTGTTTTCAATACATCCACAATTTTATATCTATGGGGATGTGGTATAATGAAATCATATTATGATGTGTATCAAAATAAAAGTACATGCAAACCGAGAATAAATATACTGTTAATAATAATACCAAGATTGAAACGGGCTAATTAAACTATATAGCTTTAATTAGCGACGTAATGCTAATTATAAAGATGATAGTAACTATTAAAACCGTAATTAAAGGGAAATAGACTAGATAAAAGTATAATGATATTCATTAATTAAATGCGGCCAAATGCTTTACAGTATTTGGTCTATCGTTATGTTCTGAGTTCAAATTCCGCCGGGGTCGACTGGCCATTCATCCCTTCCCGGCTCCATAATTTGAGTACCAGTTGCGTACTAGGGTCGACCTAATCGATGAGCCCTCCTTCCCAAAAATCTCAGGCTTTTTGCCTAGAGTAGAAAATAACGTTCAATATCTATAAGGCGCCACCTGGCAGAAGCATTAGCATGATGGGCGAAATATTTAGCGTTATTTCGTCTGTCTTTACGTTCTGAGTTCAAATTCCGCCGAGGTCGACTTTGCCTTTCATCCTTTCGTCTTCGATAAATTGTGCACAAGTTGCGTACTGGAGTCGATCTAATCGACAGGCTCCCTCCCCAAATATTTCTGGCCTTGTGCCTAGAGTAGTAAAGAATATTCATTAATTAGAATCATTCTAATTTCGTTCTTTAATTCACACTATTCAAATATTTGGCTATTATTGTGAGAAAATGCATGGAGGCGGTGAGCTGCCAGAATTATTAGTAAACCGGTCAGAGATGGTAATCTACATTTTGCCGGGGTCGACTTTGCGTTAATCCCTTCGGTGTCGATACAATAAGCACCAGTTGAATACCGATGTCGATGGAATCCAATTGTCACTCCCCGAAATGACTGCCCCTGGGCCGAAATTTGAAACCATTATGAAAGCATACATGAAAGTGCAGTTGAGAAACATTCAATGTATTACCCACAAGTACAAGAACTAGTTAGTAGCAGTATGTGCGCGTGCGCGTGTGTATATCTCCCCCTTTCTCTCTTTGTCACTATATATATATGCATATATATATATATATATATATGTCTGTGGACACGCAGGAGCACCACCTTATATGTGTATCTATGTAACGGCTTAGACGTTGGGTGTATGTCTATTAGTGTGCCACTGAAAGCGAAGTTACATGTTAAACCTGAGAAAAGTCTTGTATAAGTTTACAATTCCGCTTACAAATTGTATATGTGATGTGTGAGACAGTTGATTGATCCTTTCTTCTGAAAATTGAAGCTTATCCAGGCTGACAGGCATTTACTTATAAATCCAAGTGCAACAATTATTTAGGTATAAATGTGAATTTGTAATCCGTGTATGGAAGCTATATGTTTCGAAGCAGTTGTGTAAAGTTATATCCTTTACCTTTGATTTCTCAAACAGATATCTATATCAGCAGGGAGGGTTGACCTCTATGGCAGTACATACATTTGTTGTCTGTCACAAACCACAATATCTGGCCTGTTATGCTTACATTCGTGAGATGATCTGAAGGTAATGTTCCATCAGTATTACAATGTTTGTTGATATTTGTGTAAGTATTGAATAACAGAGTGATCCTCTATTATCAGTATATGACTGTATTTCTTTTCCAGGTGGCATTGTACATTGCTTTCTGCTACAGTATTGTGTCTCATAGGGTGGTAGTACCATTATGGCATTTTAGGGCAACAGTTAACCATTTATGCGATGTATTCCACAGAAACTTGACATAATCTACATATTCGCTTGCATCATGCATCCCCAAGCGCTTCATTTTCTGTTTTTGCTTATTAATTATTTAGTAGCAATCGCCTGTTATCGGATTGTAAATGTGTAGCCTTGCAAATGTGATGTGATGTACCTATAACTAGTCCAAGAGAGACGCCGCTTCATGTCAATGTTACGGCCTTCGTCAAATCTTCGCGAAACATACCCATGCAAGCTATGTTAGGTTATACTGAAAGTTTCACCTCCAGGTCTTCTTCAAAATATGTATATCTGTCTGCTTTGTTGATGTATGTGAGGTCCTTACGAAGAGAGTACTTCTGCAGGAGCCCGATTCCGAATCGTGGGATATTGTTTCTTCACTTTGCAGCATTAGTTTAGTGTATTTATTCTTTCTGGTGTTGTCTAACAAGTGTCGCACGAGAGAATCAGTTTGACATTCGAGGGCTGGTTGCACTGCGAAGAAGCTTCTATCTCCCTTATCTCTTCATAGGTAGAGCTAATTGTCATCACTATATCCTTGGAGATTTCCAGTTGGTGTTCGTATCTGGCGGGATACAATGTCTGTGGTTTGAATCTCTGCTAAAATCTAGTCACGTATCCCAGGTATCATCAACGTCTAGGCATTTGTAACAGTACTTGCATAGAGAGTAGGACAATTAATGCACAGGATCTCTGTTTTAGGGACTTATCTTTCCTCTTCAACAATCTAATATGAACATTTCTTTGGGCTAATTTCCTTTCCTACATCATATTAAGACGTTGTTTTTAATTGCCGCTGCTTTTTTACATTGCTAACATTTTTAGCGTAAATGCTGTAGTTATGCATAATGAAATCATGTTTCACATTAGCATCTCTAGAAGTTGCAGACCCTAACTTGTATCCATTTGATTTTTGTAGCAGGGATGCTAATGGATTTATCGCCAAAATGAACAGAAATATAGAGCCTATCTCCTTGGAATATTCCCTTTGAAATATTTATAGCACTGGGGATTATTGTTCCATTCTCATTTCTAAGTGTGAGAATTGACGCTCAGGTTTTAGTGAGACTTTCTCTGGCAGCAATTAAGATAGCAGTCTCACTTGCCAAATGAAGATACTTCAGCACCCGTGCCATGGTTATAGAGTCAAAATGACTTTCTATGATCACCCCAATCCGGCGTAAGTCTCTTGCGATAGTTTCTGTTACTCAGACAGTACATCTACTTCCATCAAAAGGTTTTCCGTATATTCCTACACACGCTTATTTCCGGTGTTGGCCTGCTAATCAGTTTTTACGTTGCTGGAGTCACAATGATCTTCAAAGAATCGGTTGTGGTATCTTGTGTACTGTCTATACATTATGGTTAGGCAATCAATAGGCCTGTATATTTCAAGCAATATATGTATATATGGACGTTTATATCCCTTAAATTAATCCTCAGAACAGCGAAAGTATGCGAAGCCATTTCTACCTAAATAATGTATGTCCTCATACATACACCAAACAGAAAGCGAGAATTCTACTTGATGTGCCTCTTAGCATAAATGGACATATTAATTAAATTACGTCGTTTTCTTGATTAAAACGTATTGGAAATCTAAGTGAATCAACAATGCAAACCAACGTAAAAGTGCAATTCAAACATAAACAAAGTACTGATGAACATAAAGCCTGTTAGAAAATAGTTAAACACTAAATAATATATAGAAATTGCACGTAAAATATAAACATAGACGTCACCCGTCTCAAATTGAGTATACAAAGAGGCAAGGTTGAAAAATAAATATTTATTATATCTTATACACATTTATTCACGAACACAGTAATTCATATATATTACATGCGTTACAGGATGAATATCATACCGGTGTGTGAGCGTGTGTGTGTGTGCATATGTCTGTGCCAGCGGGCTTTCGTTATATGTTTGTATGTTTGTAAGTATGTGTATATATATATATATATATATATATATATAGTCAATTGGCACCTGAAACATCTGTGTCGTATGATAATGTGTGATTCAGTTATGCACTTATGTCGTATAGTTTCTGGAAGGCCTGCATTTAAGACACGACCACTTTCAATACAACATTGTCACATTTAATGAAATATGATTATTGATCTCAAATTCCTTCATCCAAATCCGTTCATTGACCGTGTCCTTCCTAACTACCGAACAAAGACAATTACAGTTTTCTTATAATTTAATTCTGAATTAAGATGAAATAATTAACACTTTGGACAAAATGTATTACATTACAAAGAGGTTTGGAATATTTTAGGTGAGTGAAACTATCTTGCATTAAACGAATGAAGTTCAGATAATTAAGAGAAGGAACTATATACTCGTTAAGATAAAAGTAATATATATAAGAGTGAAGGAGCAATGGCCCAGTGACTAGAGCAGCGGACTAGAGGTCGGAGGATCGCGGTTTCGATTCCTAGGCCGGGCGATGTGTGTTTATTGAGCGAAAACATCTAAAGCTCCACGAGGCTCCGGCACGGGGTGGTGACGACCCATGTTGTACTCTTTCGCCCCAACTTTCTCTCACTCCTTCTTCCTGTTTCTTGAGTAATGCTGCGATGGCCTGGCGACCATCCAGCTGGGGGGAACACATACGCCGCAGAACCCGGGAAACCGGGCATATGAGCCTGGCTAGGCTTGAAAAGGGCGCAAACGAAGAATATATACAAGTGGATATGCAAAACGCTCTACCCTAAGCATACCTAGCTGTCAGAATATAACAAACAATAGGAAAATATCTTTTCCTTCAACTGCAGGAACGTAGCAACTCAAAGGGTGTGTGTTTTCAATCAATGATAACAAACTTTCGTACAATTATTATGTATTCCATCTGAGAGTTAACAAGGTAAATGACACATAAGTGGGAGAGAGAGAGAGAGAGAGAGAGAGAGAGAGAGAGAGAGAAAAAGAGAGAGAGAGAGACCGACATACAGACAGACAGAAAAAGATAATTAAACTACATAATAATAAAATACTTAAAAATTCCAGTGTTGTACACACACATATTGAAGAAGCGTTGCATTGTTACCTCGGCAATTAACGAAACTTAACACAAATGAACCGTGCGTTACTTTGAAAAGAAACCTACGAAAGTATTCACAATTATATAAGGACATCCGAAAATAATACTTAACGTGGATGACTAGTAACTCAAATACCATATAAGGTACCTGCCATAATAGATAAGCATACGATATTACTCGAAATCTCAAGTACTGAAAAACCTCCTCAAATATCAATGTATTGATATCCCTTATCTATTAACTAGGGTTGGTAAACTTGAGGGAAGCTTGTCTTATTGAAATAGCCATACATCTCTTACCTTTACGTAAATAAACGACAAGAGTTATATAAAATAATATAAGATGGAAAAGAAATGCCTTGCCATTACTTAACGAAAAATGGATCATAAAACGAAGAAGAAACCAAATAATCAATATATGTGTGCAGTTGCGTACACATACATATAAATAAATATAATATGCGTGCGTATGAGAAATTATGTGGGTGTGTCCATATATAAAAGCTTAAACAGCTCATATCATCTAAACCGCGCTTTATATGACGATAGGGAGAATCAGAGCTATTTCGTGAGAACAATTTATTTGAACGAAAGACCAAAGGAAATTGCAGAGGGAACATTAATGAAAACCATATTAGGTTGAGGTCAATATGACATCACAGAAATATCGGGAAGAAATATGGAGAATAACGTTCAGCATATTAAAAAACAACTTTAGATCAGAATAGAACTGGAAGCGATATTTTATCACCGTATTCATTATCCACCTTAGGCACAGAAAATTTCCAATACATTAAGGATAGCAAATAAATGTAATTCCACACGGATAGTATCCAATAAAGGGAATACACATCAAAATGCATGATTGGGGCAGAAGGATATTAGTTAATCAAAAGAAGATTACAATACACATATGTATAGAATGACATCGCGTTTAACAAAAACATATAATGCATATGTCAATGTATCAGAGTGTCCTCTCAATGTTAAAGAAAGAAAACAAAACGTTGTTTAAGTGGATCAAAAGACAATTCCAAATATGTATGCAAAAAAATGATGTAGCCTTGCACAGGTTTATTCTAAAACACAGTTCAAAGACGAAATCAAAATGATTCGGGAAGACTTGTGAAAAAAGGCAAAAAGAAAAAAACGTTTTGAAACTCGAGTTACCTTTTGAAGAACAAAAGGATTCCGGATTCCGCAGAAATGAAGCATGAAGAATAAAATGACAAGAAACAGTCCACCGTACTCTATTAACATGCCAAAGACCAACATGACAGAGCGCTGGGCGGAACTTACATCCACATGTTCTCCAAGCATCGAAAAGATCCATCACTTAGAGACATACAAGAGCACGTCTTCATAGATAAACGTTACCCGTACTAAATAGGAAATACACGTAGAATGTAGAGATACCGTAAGGACAGAGATACCATACATATATGTATACATATATATGTACGTGCATCATCATCTAACGCATGACGGAAGGATTTTCCTTGTAGTTAATTACAGTTGTAAATATCATAAAAATTGTAGTCATTTAACCGTAATATAATTTAATAAAAGTCATGACTATCAATGTTTTCTGTTTCATTACCCATCATCGTCATAGTTTTAGACATCTTCGCTATATCCATCAACGTGTATAAACTTATCTCCTGATAAACTATGCCATGCGCTTTCCAATCCGTCATTACATATTTCTTCAACTAATGATACCACTCTTTATATGTATTATAAATACATTAACAACGATGATTATGAAGATGTGGATGATAAGGATATCATCTGTTTTATATGGACAATCTGAAGCTGAATGCTAGAAATGACGAACAGTTGTAGGGCTGTTAACAACCGTTCGCGACTTCAGCAACGCCATCTGGATGAATTTTGGTGTCATTTCGATGGTGCGTGGTGTGGAGTAAACAAATAATAAATAACATCAAATAGATTATTAATAACATTGTAATTAATATCCTCACGATTTAATATGTCTTCATCTGAGAAACCTAAATCCCAAATACCAAAACAGTCCACGTCATTATAACCACACCTAGTTAACTCTACATGATCAACGATAAATGACAAAAAAGCCTCAGTTGCACACATATAACGAAACATAATCAACCACAACGTACACAACATTTCTAATATTGATGATGCCTTCCTTAACACAAAAAGATATAAAATTACAAAAGAAACATTAATTTCAACATCGAACCCTAACTGGAATGAGAGTACCTATTTTTTAA
>NC_068999.1:13323924-13328795 GCF_001194135.2 Octopus bimaculoides | reverse complement strand
GTTGTGGTGCTCTTATGTTTACTGTATTGAAAGTGTTTTGCGTAGAATGTGTGCAGTACCCAGTAGTGCAATTTTCTGTATGTTATATATATTTGTAAGTCCTGCTATTATTATTATTATTATTATTATTATTATTATTCAGTAGTTTTATTTATTATTATTATTAGTATTATTATTATTATTATTATTATTATTATTATTATCGAGCTGTCTGAATCATCAGTACTCCGGACAACATTCTCATTGTCATTTCGTCCGTCCTCTTGTTCTGAGCTCAAATTCTACCGAGGTTGATTTTGCCTTTCATCCCAGTTGACATGAAGAAAATAAGTACCATTTGAAACAGTTGACTTTGCCACTCCCGCGAAATTTCCGACTTTGTGCCTTTAGCAGAAACGATCGTTATGTGTTTTTACTAATGACGCAGGGCCTGGAATTCTAAGGTTGGAGCATCGACGATCACATCCATCACACTACTGGCATGCTGTTTACTTTATTGACCTAAAAAGAATGAGATGAAGCCTCAACATCGACTGGAGAAAAGACAATATTATTGTTCACTGGAAAATATTTCCTATCGTGCATTGATCTGCTGGATCTGTCTCGGCGTGTGATTGTAAGAAACATACAAATTAAAATTAACTGATAATAGTAATATTATTATTATTATTATTATTATTATTATTATTATTATTATTATTATTATTATTATTATTATTATTATTATCCCATTCTACTGTGGATACAATGCCTCAAATTTTGTGTGGAGGTGACCTCGCAACTTTATTTCCGGCACGCCAACATTCGGCAGTCGACTATATGATTGCTAGTGCCCGTCTCCATTTTGTTTAGAAACAGGAAATTACGCCGTTTCCTTTGCATTACTGCTTGTGCTGGTACTCGCGATGTTAGAGTTGGTCTTTTGGCAGTGTTCTTCCAATCCTTCATAATGCTCACTGTTATCATTGTTCGCAGATGTTATTCGTATGGTGGTGGTTCTTGCTGTAATTTTTAGCAGTAGCCTCATAGTTTTCTCGTGTTTTGTTTGTTGGCGTTGTTTTCTCAAATGTTGTTATTGATGTTATTTGTACTGCATCTTCTGTCACTAAGTCTTACAATATCACCATCCTGTTCTACTGATAACTGGCTCTTCTTCTCTATGGATGAAAGTTATCGGTACCACATTTTACTTTTGAGCAACAACTGAAAGGCGTGTTTGCTAATGAATTCCCATCTTAACCCCTAAGCATTATAGATGAAAATATCTAACAAGATCGCTATGTTCATATTTTGTTTATCATTAAAACGATAACAAGTATGTTTAGTATATAATATTGTGTAACAACGAAAGAATAGGAACGAAAACATCTCAAGCGAGTGATGTATATTACGTATCGATAGACGAAAAAAAAATCAACGACAAAATCAATGATAATAATAATGATATTTTTATTTGCCATCAGGGCGAAGTATGAGGGATACAATACAAAGAGAGGCATAACGTGTTAGGGCTTACATATAATGGAATGATATAAAAAGATGGAAGTATACACAGTATACATAACAGCAAGTGAAGCATACATAGTATACAGTAATAACGAAGAAATTATGATGATCGAGGAACCCCACCGTTCAGGATCACCTTGAATACCATGGACAAATACCTTTTCCATCTCCTTTCCTGTGACTCGCAGGTCAACCATCTACCCTTGCTATTTTCTCAGCATTCACCCAGCTTTTCATAAATTCAATCGAGAACAGCACCTCCCTCTCCACTCTCACTGTCCTTTTCAAGTGAAACTTGAAAAACGTCGATGCGGGCTTTACGGAAAGTCTTATGCTCCTGTGATCATTCCTTTCAGCTTCAGCCCCCAGAAAAGCTCTTTCGCCACAGCAACCAGGGACCAAAAAAAACTGCTTTGCATGCCCGGTTGAAGGATGGCGGCGCGGTAACAGTCACTATAGGACCGGACGGCAGACCTAAGTATTTTCGGAATAACACAGCTAAACTGCAGCCCACCCCCGACTGACTAAGATGATAATACTTTGGAGTTTTCGAAAATAGTTGCAACAGTAAGTTTCCCCGGCAATTCTTGTCTCAATAATTGCTGTCACATAAATTTAGGGAATTGTGATCATTCAGCAGGTAACCCTGCTTCCAAGTCGAACCCAAGTCCCGAATATTTACACAGCCAATTCTAAACGTAGCCATTTAACTTAGAGGAACGATAATGGAATTACTTACCACGCTCGCCAAGGATGAAAGTTGACACAGTGTTCTTTTTGGTCGAGAGGGTAGTGGTAAAGTCTTTTACTGGGGTGCTTTTTGGTGGTAAGTACTAAACCCTCTAATGTCCTAGGTGGATTTCTATTTCAAAACAAGATACGTATCCGTATCTGTTTAGTTTAACATCCTGTACGGTTGAGGTTCTGGAGGAGTTCCGCAAAACTTTCTCCACTTGTAATATTTGTTATTAACTACTTCCAGAATCAATCCAGTGTTGCTCTTCTGCACAACAGCGAACTTGATGACGGAAGCACGTACACGAGAGTGTGACTGCTGATTATTTTTTTCCGCTGATTCTTTCGGTTTATGTGCATTTTGTTGTTGAGAGTGTGTTTGCAATAATGCGCTGTCTACTGGTGAAGATATTGAGGGTGGTGTTAATTTGTTTTAAATTGGTGTGATCGATTTTGTTTTTTTGCTGTCATGTCTTAGAGATTTAATTTGGGCCAGTCTCCCTTTGGTTCATATTCAGTATTCCTCTTATCTTCGACAAACTTCTTTTGGTGCGATGTCAATGAGTACTGTGCTTTTGGGAGGCTTGAGTTGGAGTAAGAAGGCAGGTGTGAGGTAATAGATTTTTACCCCAAATTAAGGTGTCAGTAGTGATGTTGGAGAACTTCGTGCTTACTTCACCGCGGAGCAAAAAGGTTTCAAGTGTTTCCACTTCCCACAGACAAAACGCTTATCCTCTTTTTTTCCTTCTGCAGAACATGGCATCAGAAATGCGATTTATTTCTTCTGGAGGAACTAGAATTTAGAATTCATAAGAACTCCAGTTCTGTTGAGTTGTGGGGAGGATTTCACCTCCATAATCTCCCCATGCTCCTTCAGAATGGGTAAAACCTTCGCCGGATTACGGTGAACCTATACGTTGTTGACTCGATTTGTGTCAATATTTTACCCATATAATGGGGAATCGTTAGAAAAGCCTGGCAGGTGCAAACTGTAGTAGCCACTCATATGCGGTCTTGCTCAGTGATGCATATAGCAGTGACCATCCCATATTGCTTAACTTCCTCCTCTGTGTGTAGCACTGAGAGCCACGCAACTTCAACGCTATTTTCGCTCTCTGCCGGAGCAGGCAATCTAAGCGTCCTGTCCCTGTGAGAGACTCAATTATAAACAATTGTTAGTCTTTCAGAGATGTTTTTCCTCATCCGCACATAACACCTGGTTTTATAATTGCACACTTGTACTTCAGTGCCCTAATTTTTTAAGTCATCCACTGACAAAATTGTCCTATTGCTAACGGCTTTAGGAAAAAGAATTAGATTTGTTGTGGTTCTTTCTATTATTATTGATGTTGTTCTTCTTGTTGGTATTGTCGTCGTCGTTGTTCTTCTCCACACAATTATCATTGTTCTTGTTTGCAATTCTGTTGTTCATGGTGGTGGTGCTGCTGCTGTTCTCGTTGTTGCCCCTGGTACTTTGCACTTGTTACTGACGTCATAGCAAACAAGAGGAAATTACATTTCTCTTTCGCGAGAAATGTGTTTCATCTTCAGCTGCGTTTGTGTTCAGAATTATAACAGAATGCTGCCCTTTGTCGGAGTCAGCAGGAGGCTAGTCTTGGTCGATTATTATAATTGTTTAGTACTACGGCACTTTTTTTTTAAATGGGGAAAAATGAATAAAATACTGTTTTCACAAAAAAAAAAATGCAAAAAATGCACACCATTTATAACTACCCCACCCGAAAAAAGGGAGTGCAATTACACAAAATATTATCTCCTGTTTGATGTTTCGTAGGGCATCGGTAGCAGAGTGACCCAACTTGTATTCGTACAAGAAAATCAGAAGAATTGTTCAATTTTCAATATTGTGATAAGTGCTGTGGGTAGCAATTTTCAATAATAGTATTGTCTAGAAAGGAAAATAGTTAAGTGTAAGCCCAAGCACATACATAGAAACTCATGAAAAATCTATTTATAGATGACTCATAAGAAAACCATTTAAAATAGACATTTCATATGCGACAAACTAATATATATATATATATATATATATATATATATATATATACAGAGAGAGATATATACGTTTATACACACACACACATATATGTCTATATGCACGTGTGTGTGTGTATATAAATGTATGGCTGCATGGAAATCATGATGTCTATAGAGTTTGGAATGGAATGTTACGCTATTTCTCTGATAAGATGTTAGATAAATGAACGAATTTTTAGTAAAATACATAACACACAACTTAAATTACACATTATAAGAGTAGCTACCACCAATGTTTAATTAATGCTAAAATGCCGATATACAATTTCTGTGCAAAAATAATCTCAACACATACACACGTGTCATTTCGATGGTGCGTGGTGTGGAGTAAACAAATAATAAATAACATCAAATAGATTATTAATAACATTGTAATTAATATCCTCACGATTTAATATGTCTTCATCTGAGAAACCTAAATCCCAAATACCAAAACAGTCCACGTCATTATAACCACACCTAGTTAACTCTACATGATCAACGATAAATGACAAAAAAGCCTCAGTTGCACACATATAACGAAACATAATCAACCACAACGTACACAACATTTCTAATATTGATGATGCCTT
>NC_068999.1:13316169-13321190 GCF_001194135.2 Octopus bimaculoides | reverse complement strand
TATATGCTTTTCCTTTTATGTATCCTGCATCATCAAAACATCTCTAGACCTGCATACATATTGGTTCATGCTCTGTCTTCAAAAGGCTGGAAGTTAATTCTTGTCTTTGTGCAATTTCTTGTTTTACAGAAAAACAATAGAAAGAAACGTGAAAAATCCACATGCGGACATTTTCAGCATAGTCATTACACCTCGCAAAAAAATAGCTATGTAATTTATGCAACTTCTCACATTCAGGCACAATAAACGAATTTCAATGATTTAATTCAAGACGCCAAACGAGATGCTAGATTCGGAGGATGAGTACTCACAGAGAATCAACCAAATGCTTTGCAAATTGTAGTAGCAATGTAGTATGCATTATTGTTAACTTTGTGGTAAAAATATCTTCGCTTTCTTTCTACTTACTTTTCAAACTATGTTGTTTTGAACTTATGACAATTTTAAGAACCAATAATGTTCTACTCTCCATATACGTAACACCTTTTTTCTTGCAAAATTATATATTGATATGTTGAAAAGCAAGTTCTTTAACTGCAAGAAATACATAAAATTTAAACACCGGTATTCCTACTTTTCTCGAACAATTTATCTAGTATTTTTGGGCCGTCTAAGAGGAAGAATAAAAATAATAGTAGAACACAAGAAATAAGTTTGAGGAATTAAGATATTGAACAAAAGTATTAGGGGACGGTTATAATCTCTTATGACCAATCTAATGTATATAACCTGCACGATAAATTTCATACAAAATTGTCTCCGCAATAATACCTCCGTTTTTAATTGTGACAAGGCGAGACATTTTCAGAAATACATCAATAGATTTCTTCTGGGTTGTGAAACCAATACAAATCTATTTTATATTTTAGTGATTAATAATAGAAGACGTGGAGTACTACGCTTCAATTTTAGGTAGAGAAGCGAGGGATGTTCCGTTTAATAGAAAACGGTTGCGTTACAACTATATGAAAACATATTATGTACAAGCATGTACAACATAAAAATATTATATAAAACGTATAGACATTTGGTAAAGAAATGTTATATATACAGTGCTATTCCGGCTACTCTCACTCACTCTGTTTACTTTCCTCGTGGTCAGTACACATCAACTCTTACAAAATCAGTAACAAAGCCAATATAAAGTGTATAGATTACGAGAAACTATGGAGCACCGAAACACAACACATTGTTTTTATCATTCTCCCTCTATTTTCTCTTTTACATTTCTGTGGTAGAGCGTAGGCTCGAAACGTAAGACACCTTACCATTTTTCCCGAGCTTCAAGCCTGCGAGCTGGCAGAAACCTTACAACGCGGGCAAAATACTTAGAGGCATTCCATCTGTCTCTATACTCTGAGTTCAAATTCATATATATATATATATAAGAGAGTATTGTAGTTCGCTTGAGGCATTGTTTAGAAAGGTATAACAATGCACCATAGAACAAAAAAATGGGCTATATACCTGTTGTAACTTGGTTATCTATAGTCCGATGATATTTCGGAATTAGAATTCCTTCTTCAGATCTTATTTGCTGGAGGCTCTGCTATAATATAATATAATATAATATAATATGATATAATATGATATAATATAATATGATATGATATAATATTATATAATATAATATAATATGATACGACATAATATAATATGACATAATATAATATAATATAATATACTATGATATAATATAATATAATATGATATGATATGATATGATATGATATGATATGATATCATATGATATGATATGATATGATATGATATGATATGATATGATATAATATAATATAATATAATATAATATAATATGATATAATATAACGTGTCGAGAAAGGTGACCAATAGCGTCAGTATCATGCTTCAGAAAGTAAAGGACTGTACTGGGATGCATTTGTTCGGTAAGAACTCTTCAAAGCTGTGCACCAGCATAGCATTAGTCTTACGGAAGAAACGACTGAAAGAGAAATGATTATGTACCAGTGAATAAAAGGAAACGAAGCGTCGAAAGAAATATTCCACATAAAAATGATTATTTTAAATGTCGATCTTTATGGATATTTATTCATCACAAAGAAATTAAATTAAATAAAACACGTCTATAATGATGATATACGATAATCGCTACACACCCCTTTATTATGCAATGCAATATAGTTCCTTAAGTCAAGTGGACACGCATATATAAATTGGTTTGTAAGCATTTACTTAAACATATTAAACGAAATATTAATAATATATCATATAATTTAAGTGCTGTTTATGGATAGTAACTCGTAAGTACTGATTTCATTTAGCATTTTATTCATTAGTGTAATTGATTTCGTATCCATTGTAAATTGCTTTACTATATTTTCATTTGCAAATATTCCTGCTACTAGAAATATTACATAACAAAAGTTGCTAAACGTATGAACATAGTTGTAAAATTCTCTCAGAGGTGTTTTGACTTATAGAGAGGGAGAGAGAGAGAGAGTGCAATACAAAGAGAGAGAAATCGTGTCTGTGCGTGCGTGTGAGGCTGTGTCATGTGTGTGTGTGTTACGGTATATTCGAGACAATATGATGCTGCGTCCGGGCATTTCCTTACTGCTGGCGGATGGCCCGTTGCAAGACTCAGAAGACAACCTTCCAACGAATGTGTGTGGTGGCACTTTTCATTACTAGTGAACATTTTACATTGCGGGAGTGCAATTCCTACCTCATCGTCTTTTAAGCACATTTTTACGACACATAGACGTAGCGGTCTGTTCTTACATTGCGGTCTGCACACAGCACTAGAAAAACTACAAATGAATAAGACAACTTACTTCTTGGTCCGTGAGTCGCTCTCACACAATCCGACAACTACTAACGTAACTCCCTAACACTGGACCACGCATGTTTACTTCATATGTAATTCATATAAAATAATGATTACTGAAATTACTTTTAATATTAACCAAAACACCCCAAATTGCTAGCACTCCAATTTATATTAAATATCTAACGCCGGTGGAAGAGGAAACAACTTTGCTGCACTGACTCTGATTGCTTATGCACTGTATTCAAAATGAACCTGACGTCCCATCTGCGTTTTATCCTTTCCTGTCAATAAAATGATGCACAAGATAGGTAGAGATGTCGAGAGTGTCGATTACCTCCGTGCATTTAAAAATTCTCTCCAAGAACCTAACTTAGAAAATATTATACATAGCATTGACTTGTTTGTGATGTTAGATGAAATAATAACTCCATACAAAAAAAATCACGTTAAAATAATATTATTTTCATTGTAGTTTTCATTTATTCATTATATTGAAAGATGTGACTTAAAGTGCACGTAAACACATTTACACTAATGCATTGAATGAAAGCCTGATAACACAAATGTGTTTTTGTTTTGTATTTATAAATTCAAATTACAAGCACAGTGAATTGATGCATTATAGTTGAAACAAAGGAATACTCGTTTCCCATGGTACATTAGAAATATAACATGAACAAAAAATATATGCTAACTTCAAAGAAAACACAATAAAAATTGCTGTGTTATGAACAAATGAATATAGAACTTCTTTTTAAGAACATTTTCGAACATTTTAAACTTTTAAATTCAATTTTAGACTTTACGGTATTCCTTGTGTTTGTGTTTATGTTTCTTTTCTGAATGGCACAAGTACAAAAGAAATGACTTAATTGCCAAGAGAACTAATTAGCTCCCTAGGACAGACATAAGAAGATAACTCCATTTGAAGCTTAAGATGATAAACCTTTCACATTGAAAGCTACAATGTAAAAGATGAATATCCACTCAAAGTGAAATAAACAAGTAATCCTAAAAGAAATTAAAACCAAGGAGCCGTTGCAGCAGTTTCAATTTAAGGAATTGTTACAATTTTTTTAATGAATGAGTAATCTATTTTTTTAAAAAAAGGCATTTACACTATTCCTCAACTAGGATCTCAGGACTGTTTTGCTATGTAAAAGTCTTATTTGATCTTTCACTCCTAAATGTAATAAATATAAGATATCCTACACTTTCATGGTATACAACCGAATACAAATAATGTGTTAAGTGCACACACACACACACGGATACCCACGGACATACACACGTGTATACATATATATTATTTTCTTTTCTAATCTAGGCACAAGGCCCGAAATTTTGGGGGAAGGGTTCTGTCGATTGGATAGAACTCAATACGCAACTGGTACTTAATCTATCGACCACGAACATTTGAAAGGCAAAGTCGACCACGGATCGTAAAGACAGACGAAATACCGCAAAGCATTTCGCCCGGCGTTCTAACGATTTTGCTACCTCGCCGCTTTCTACATACATATATATTGCTTTTCATAAAAACGAAAAGATGCTTTCACCATTCCATTTCTTTTTACATAAACAACTCGTGCAGGTTAACAATAATAATTTGATGAGTGCACACAATTGTTACTGCATGCATGTATGATATTTTCAGCCATAAATATTTTTGCAAAACTGTCGTATGTGAGTCTTACTACACTTTTGAAATGTGATAAAGTGTTGTAGTACGCATTTGACAATTTTCATATCTGGCTTCTAAAGCAGACCAAAAGAACTGACTATGGCAACCAACATTTAAGAATTGGAAAAAACGCATTTGAACAAATTTGGACATACGAAAGTTTAACATAATATCATACTCTTTCTAGTATGTAAAGTGTCCTGTCAAAGGCGTCGCCTTTGATTGTCTTTCCGGGGGTGTATTTATATATATTCATCGAGTCACATTCACTAATTTTCAGAAATAGAAATATTACCTTACCAAATAATAGCTACAAATTTAGCTTTCTCTTTTTCATTCCACACTTCCTATTCTTTCCGTTCATCTTCTATATCTATCTGTCATTCACTTTCTATTCGTTTATACCTCCATTACTCCTTTCATTCATTTTATCTCTTCCTTCACTCTCTTTCTCCTCCAATGACGTCTTAGCAGTGTTTGAAAATTACTAGCGTTCCCTCCCCACCTTAAGTTTCCATATATATA
>NC_068999.1:13311484-13315956 GCF_001194135.2 Octopus bimaculoides | reverse complement strand
TATATATATATATATATATATATATATATATGTGTGTGTGTGTGTATGTGTGTGTGTATGTGTGTTTGTGTGTGTGTATGCGTGTGTTTGAGTATAAGTAGTGCGACCGATGATGTTGACTATAACTTCAAATTATTGCCGAGTCTTAAAATTAAATTACAAAGCAGGTATAGGTGACAATGCACAGAACAAGATGTATCATAGTTTATCTCCCTAAGATAGCAGTAATGAATGTTGAACATTGGATAGAGAGCGAGAAGGGAGTCAATTAATATACAGTTCTGTTATGATGATTCTATTCCAGATGATATGTGCATCTCGCTTATTTCCGTTTGTAACATGTATATGGTTTAAAATTCGAACGATATCTTTCTGTGCATGTATGCAAATGTGTATGACGATGCGTTTAATTTTTAAACGTGTAGCAGCAACTTACGTAATATCAATTGTGCGAAGACAACTTTATCATATTTGTACAAATAGTTAATGTTTATTGGAATTCCTTAAAAAGGAATTAGCAAACATTGTAGCATTATAAGACGTAGAATGCAGTTCTGTAACAGAAATTAATATATTCAGATAATAAAAGACACACCACATTGTCCATTTATCTCATAAGAAAAAAATCATATTCAATAATTCAGTTACGAATTCAAATGTTCTAAACACCTATAACATTTCAATTTACTATATATACATATGTGTGCGTGTTCATGCATATATGTGTGCATTTGTCTATTGTTTTATTTTTTTTATAGATTTCAGCTCAACGGTGTAGCCATGCTGGAGCACATCTATGCATACATACATGTATTATACATTTCTATAAAAGTGTTATCATTTTGTTCAGAAAATATTTAAAAGAACTAGTACAATATAAATTGTTAATCATTTGAAGACGCATTTATTTGGTCATATTGCGGTGTCGTTTGTTGTTACGTTGTTGCTTAAAATGTCTATGTTGAATGGTACAAGGCATCCGTGGGTTTATACATGAAGCTTTAAATTTCGACATGCACTAAATGCAATTATTTTAATTACGTGTTAATTACAAGTTAAGCAAATTACGTTTAATTACAAGTTAAGCAAATGTTTATTAAGCCATGTCGTAAATTTTCACTAAAATTGATGATTATTCTTGGAGTTTTTTGTGAATAAAAGTTTGGTAGCTTTAGTGACAGGACATGCTATTGGGCATGTAGGTTGGGACTGAAAATACGAAACCGCATCCTTTTCAATCGCATCAGCAGGTTTTATTTGTCACTGCACGTTATTAGCGGGCGATAGTGTCTGGCCATTACACAATATCAAAGACATTTTTAATACGAGGCCAAACAAATCAAATAAATCTATCAATTTACGAATATATTGAAATTTTTATAGAAAGTGTGTATATGTAAATGCAATGAAGATATTAGCATTTCGTGAATTTATATTTTTATCAAACGAATTTAAACATCTGAGAGAAATTTTATAACATAAAAGACATTATTGCAAATATTACTGAATATTTGGTGTTGAAAGTGTTCATTTTTTATTTCATTTTCTATGAGAACTTAATATTAACTAATAATTGATACCAAAATTATTAAATTCAAATGTTATATATTAAGTTCTGAAAATATGTTCATACGTTTCGCATAAAATTTACATATAAATGCATTTCAGAAATCATTTATGCGTAATCAATTGCATTTTTTTTTTTATATGTATATCGAACGTAACCTCACATATGTAACGAATGTGAAATCAAAATATAAAGCTATTTGTATACAATTGCTAAACATACCGAAGAAGTAGCAAAATAATTCTATCATATATTATGCAGTTATCAGAAACGTTCCACAGTATTCGTAATTATTTGACGAATTCGGTATAGTCATTTCTACGGAATATATTAGTATGCCAAAAATTATGGAACGCCCTTGAATAACAGAAACCACATGAATTCATTACTTTTCTCGAATCTATATTAATTGTTGAGCTGAGATGACCAAAGAAATATAATTATATATAGTGTCCATACTTCCACCTTAGCATATATTTGTAGCTTCTATGAACAAACACGTGGCATGTGTCCACCGATCCCAGAATAGGTGTGAATAACTAAGATATGTCTTTCAAAAAATACAGTCAGTTATGTCTCCTATATATGCCCAAATCCTATCCACAAAAGACCGATTTTTTAAAATTCATTTGCAATGAGAACTATGTGAAATACAGTTTCAGTAACGTCCCTTTTATTTGCATCTTTATGAATAACAATGTCTGATATACAATAGTAATTTTAAAAGCTCTTGTTCTGCATGGTAACACTTCTTTGCCGCAGGAAAATTATTTTTATTGAGTCCATACTATGAAATGTGGTGAGCTGCAAGTATTCATAAAACGCCGAGAAAATGATTAACGACATTTCTTGCATCTTTCAGTTTCAGTTTCAAATTTTGCCGACGTGTATTTTACATCTTGGTGTCGATACAACACAAGTTATTTGCAGGACCTATGCTAACATTTGGAGGATGTAAGACAGTAAATTGGCAGACCCATTATTAAGTCCAGTCAAAACGTTTAACGGCATTCCATCTTTCTTTACTTCTTAGTTCAAATTCCACCGTGTTTAACTTTACATTTGACACTTTCAGGTCCCATAAGATATGGACCAGCTGAGCAATATTATATATATATATATATATATGTGTGTGTGTGTGTGTGTGTGCGTGTGTGTGTGCGTATGTGTGTGTGTATGTGTGTGTGTGCGTGTATGTAAATGAATGAGACTGAATGTGTATGGGAGGTGCAGCACGGTACGAACAATTACACATTGCCTCGCCTTACTAATTTAGTCTGCAATAAATATTCACCTTCAAATAATATATACTTACTACGGGGTGATTGACACTTTTCTATTCCCTTTTAAAGTATCTCAATAAACTTTCTCCACGCTAAGCGGTATAGTCCTGCCAGTACAGACAACAGTGAATCCAATTTAACATAGCTTATAGAGACAAAACTTTGACTGCTATAAATATAGTAGGACAGGAATGTAACCGCTGAAGTCATCCATACTGTCTTCTAAGCTGAGAATTTAGTCGACGTTGGATAATAAAATTTATCCCACTCTATGTTTTAATTTACGTTCGCTTTTTAATTTTACACACACGCATCCGGAGATTAACTCCTATAGGCATGACTCTGAACGAAATGATCTTATTAGCAATGACAGCTTTCTCAATAATAAATTAAATGTTTTGTGTCTGTTATATTTCAATACATATATACTCTTTTTATCTCAAACTGAATTTCTACAAGAAAATTTATAATAAATTTTCTCTTTCAATTATATAACGAAAAATTAAATATATAGATTATTGCTTGCTCTGAGAAAGCGCGCACTAAGTTTGTTGCAAATCAAATTGATTATTTCTCTTGATATATCCACATTCTGTCAATTTAGTGTCGACATTGAGATATTTCCAATAAAACACGCTCTTGAATTCATCAGAGCAGATTTGATTTATTTGGTGTATTTCCCCTCCTTTCTATTATTCCGTATTTTATTCCCTTAGTCATGCATTTGCAGTTGTATGTGCTTAAATTAAAGGTCAACATCGAAAAAATGTTAACATCCAAGCGTATTCTTTTATATTTATGTTTATTTTATTTTGCTTTATTTTACACACATTTTCACACCTTCCAATGATTGAGAGTGTGTATTGCTTTCAGTGGGAATCATTCTGAAGTCCTGCAGTCAATGATGAAATTATTGAGTCATTCTGTTTGAAATCAAGTTTTCTTATTCAATTGCTGATTTCAATCATATCCGCTGGAAATGTGTGTGAAAATTAGGTAGCACATAATAATGTACCACGGCAAATGTTATTCAAATTATATCGTAATCTATATACAAGAATTCAAAATCATCTCAAAACTCTATTCTGATAATAGCTATGGGATAACAAACATGATCTTGCGGTAGATATAGCAGAAATATAGATACAAATTTTTAAATTATTTCAAACTTTACTTCAATAAATTACTGCTTTATGCACCTAACACTTGTTAAAATCTGGTGTCATCTTCAGCACAAAATGACCAGATATATATAAATACCCAGGAATTCCAAGAGAGAAAGCACACACATACTCACACATGACGTCTTTCAGGCACATAATATGTGTTACCATACAATGGCGATCCACACAAGAGGACACATTAATGCAATCTATCACACATATACACATATACACACACGCGCGCGCGCGTGGGATCGAACGTATTCATGTACGAAGGGTGCATGCACTTTCTCTTCCACACTTACTCCTCTGCCGTCGCACGTTTTGGCGCTCACGTTATAAACAACACATGCATTTCCACTGCATACACATTTACATCAACGTGAGGACGACCCGGAATAGCCTGGATATGTTGTGGAAGTGGATATCGACAAAAGCAGTTTGATATATATATATATA
>NC_068999.1:13305850-13309783 GCF_001194135.2 Octopus bimaculoides | reverse complement strand
ATATATATGTTCATATATATGATATTCCCACTAAAATTATGTATCAATATTTAAATATTGTTTCCGATGAAATTTTCACTAAGGAATCCACTCTTTCTTCTATCAAAAACTGTCTGCATATGCTTTGAATACACATGGTTATATACAATCATGATTTTTCTGAACTTATCAATAATTATCAATTTATTTCACTGTCAAATGTTAACCTGTTTAAACACAAACCCCTCTTAACATTTTGTAAACATACTGTATCACTGTATCACATTTTCTCATCATACGCTATCATACCATTTTAATACATTTATGTTAACTATATTTAACGCCACAAGGCTTACTGAAAGCCTTACATATTATTTTGAAAATCATTATTTTAAGCAAAGAGAAACCGGTCGAGAAAGCTCTGAATTTTGGAATACACTTCCCTATATATTTCCACTCATGCCGTACCTTCCAACTTTACGTTGTTAAATATATATATATATATATATATATATATATGTGTGTGTGTGTGTGTGTGTGTGTGTGTATGTGTGTGTGTGTGTATGTGTGTCTGTGGGCGTGTGTGCGCGTGTATATATATATATATATGTATCGGTATATGCGAGATATATGTGTATGTATATGTACGTTTATCTAAATATATATGTGCTCATAAACGTAAGGTTATGTTTATGTGTGTGTAGATTAAGTTTCCAATCACATAACATTTTCTTTGAGTACGTACATATATATTTATGTCGATCTTTTATTTCACTTCTCACAGAATATATAACTTGCAGGTTAAATGTGCGAAACCATTTTTGCATAAAATATTTTGTAATGTATACATAAGCATTTGTCAACCTTGTTCCATTTGCATTTCGATAATAATTTCGACAATCATCCTAGCAGAATATTATTAGAATATTCTTCAGTAATGAATCTATAATGTCATATTCTAGAATCATGGGAAATAATATAATTATATTATGCAAATCAAAATTGCAAGTTTCAAACTTATCCGAAAATTTCAGTCATGTTTTGGGTAGCCAGAAATAAATGATGTTACTAAATTATATTTATTTTTCCCAACATGGTATATGTTATAGTTATTATTATTTTAATGCAATATTTAATTTCCACATTTCGGCAAGAACTTCTTTTCACATATATTACATTTCTTTTACATACTTATGTTAATTTGATCAATACATTCTCGATCATTCAATTATTCCAGTTTGTCGGACTAAATGTCGAACGTATTTCTGCCTCTCATTATCTCTATGTATAAGTATATATGGGCATGTGTGTGCATGGTTCAATATATATACATGTATTTATGGAAGTTGTTTCGCATATTTCCTATATAGATGCATATATATGTGGCGTATGTGTGTGACCGTGCGACCTTGTGTAATTATATATATATATAGAGAGAGAGAGAGAGAGATATATATATAAATATATATATATATATATATATATAGATATGTATATATAGATAAATAGATAGATAGATAGATAGATAGATAGATAGATAGATAGATAGACAGATAGATAGATAGATAGATAGATAGATAGCTATAGCCGCAGGCGTGGATGTGGTGTGAGCGGTCTTCTTCTTAGCCATATGGTTCAGTGTTCAGGCCATCACATTGCAAGTGATTTCTCCAATAGCCTACTGGACACCAAAACTTTGTGAATGGATTCGGGATTGGCTAAACATGTTCCAAAACACAGTGGATATAATAAAATATTGAATAAAAATTAGGCTCAGACCAGCCTTCACTAATAGCAAAACGTCAACATAGCCAAGCTTTAACACACCGCTAGTAACTAAAACAGTTATCATGTAAAAAATGCAACAACAATAGTAACCATAATAATAATTATAGATCAACAAATAGCAAGAATGCCGACATAAGCGAACAAACCATATGTAATCTAACTTGGTATCAGGATAGGAACTATTGTTAAATAATCCATGAAAGGAAGCCTAACCCTGGAAGAAGATGTGAATTGTAGAAAGCGTAGTACTCAGAATTTTTTCTCGAAAAGTGTAATAACTCACATGAGATTCTGGCTGACAATAAGCACAAACACTCCCATGGTGGTGGAATTGATTGTCATTGAAGGATGGCTTTCAATCGGGACCAGAAGTTATTTTCTTAACCGAACGTTAAGAGTAAATTTCCGAGTTGCCGTACCTACGTAATCACCAGTAAACACATCCAACTCTTCCTCAATCCTCGGCATATTCCCAAATACTCTGTAATATTCGTGTTGAAGCTTGGGACGTTAAATTCGAAATGTAAATGGCGCCGATCTCACACTTTATATGCATATATATAGACGCAGACGTACGCACGCACGCACACGCACGCACACGCGCACACACAGACACATACACACACACACACAAACACATACACAAACACACACAAACACATATATGTCTATATATGTGTATATATATGCAAATATATATATATATATATATATATATATATATACATGTATACATGTATGGAAAAAGAAATGAAGAAATAATTTAATTTAAGAGCGATTAATTAAATTTAAGTAAAAGTATAATTATTTTGATACAATGATTTAGCTTGTATGTGCCGTACAGAACCTGTGCAGACGTAATTTAAATATTATTAGACTTGCTCTATGCATGGCTTATAATTTATAATATTTAATTCTTCTAAATTTCTACCTTTGTTTCATTTTGACAATTATATGTAGTGATTAATTGATTGTATCAAGAGATATTTTCTTTATGTATGTATTACATAATTACTTATTTGACCCGAGGATTGTGAGATTGCACAATTTGCCGAAGACACTTGTCTCCAGGTAATAGGTATAGATATATAGCAGGAAAGGGTATTTTATATCGTAATAATAATACAACTTTCTAAATATTCAACAAGATACACTCGTAGATCGTTGGATATAATAAATAATGATATACCAAACTCACTTCTAAACAAATATACACATATACTCTTAAGTGTGTGTGGGTGTTTGTTTGTGTGTATGTATGTGTCAGTGAGAGAGAAAGAAAGAGAGAGTTTATGTTTTTGTACGTGTTTATGTAAATGAGTGTACGTCAGAATGTATCTATGTGTAAATGTATGTTTGTATAAATAACGTTTAGTATATTAATTCATGAAATCATCAATCATTGAAATGCATGAAATCTAGAATTTCTATTCCAACACATATCAAATGAGAAATACGAAATAATATTTTAAGAAAAGGATTCTGTCTTATTAAAAAGAAAAAAAAAAGAAACTGTGCATATATTATGATCCAAATATCGGGAGGGGAATATTGGGGGAATGGCACTAAGTAGGAAAATATATTTAATACATAGTATATGCGCCTGTAAATGTATCAATTAACGTCTGAAGCAATATTACAATCAAAGATTGATTACGCTTGAGAGGCGTTCGAGAAAAAGAATAGATTCTGACAAATTTAAGAAATAACTTACTTCAAATATTGATAAGTTTAATATGATTTACAAACGTTAAGTACTCAAGTAGAGAATTAAGCGTGGTGAGAGAAAGTGGCTGATTGACTTACTGTATACGATGGAAATTTACTTGTTTACAAACTAATGAATGGAATTACAGATTCAGCAAATGAAATTGCAAATGCTCACTTGCATGCAGAATGGAAAACCAGATTTAATAAATATAAACAAGTACGAAACGACTCTGGTATGTCTTCATTATGCATTCTAAACTAAAGAGTACTTGCATTGCTGCTCCCGAATTCTTCAGCAATTAGACAATAACGCAATTCGATCTTTGATATTTTGAATAATAATTTACACATATATACATACATAGTCATATTTCATTCATTTTCCGAATTACTTGACCGACCTGAATCTATAAAAACTTCTTCGTATGGGTGGTGGGTAAAAAGAGTATTATATAT
>NC_068999.1:13301891-13305686 GCF_001194135.2 Octopus bimaculoides | reverse complement strand
ATATATATATATATATATATATATATGCATATGAGTATATATATATATATATATATATATATATTCTTAGATGTTGTCTGTGTGGCTGTACACATATCAATATATTCACGCATGAATATATACATGTTTATATACGTATATAGGTATATGCACCGATATTTGTGTACCTGTGGATATATGCATATGAGTATATGCGTGAGTCTTTGTATATGTATATATGCGTACGGATGCAAATATGTATGTGTGTACATGCATATGAGCGTACATGCGTATATACAAATTTGCATAACACCATTTATACATTATAAACGAATATTCCATTTTTAAAGTAAAAATAAACTTAATTATTTATATTTAAATTACCTCAATCATCTCTATGCAATTTCTTCATGTATTCTTCTAATACTATTTACCTACTGTATTTTATCTCAACTGTAACTCTAAACTCTTCGCCGGAATATATAACAATACAAGTCATAAACCGTATAATTCGGTCTGGTATTAAGAATCAATAAACACATAAACAACATCTAAGGGTAGATATTACACTTATATTTGAGAAAATACAAGTCTTGTTATTTTCATGTCAAGACTTATTGTTCTATGGTAAAACACAATGAATTCTGCGGTGAAACTAAAAAGCTGGTGTGTAGAGCGAAAGTAATTGATTTCACTCTGCCTTTACACCGAAAAATATAAATCAAATATATGAATCCATTTATGAATTTGTGCGCTCGCTTGCATTATGTTCCCTATGTGAAATTAAAGATCTCAGTATATTTATATTGGTTCTGTAGGTAAATCTGCAAATTCTCATGATGAACAAACCCAGTATTGTAGCAATGCTGTCAAGTGTGGGTCTATGCATTACTAAAATATGGCCGAGGGGTATACAATGATAGTTAACGTAAGTTTATGTCTACAATCAAAGAACAAGCCCTGACATCATGTTTGTAGACCGGGCGTTTATAAGGACGAAATGGTTCAAAATCTAGGTTTGAGACTGATTATAAAATACTTTTATTTCTTAGCTTTTCGTAATGCCCTTCTTCGGAATATTGTTTTTCATATATATGTATCGTTCTATGCTACTTTACTTATTTTTGCTAGAAAGCTTGGAGATTTGTAAATGAAAATTTATAGCTAATATTACTAGTACTACCACTATTTTCATTATTATTATTTTTATCATCATTATTATTACTATTAATATTCTTATTATCATTGTTCTTAATATTGCTGTTGTTGTCGTCAGTATAACCATCATCATTTTCACTACAACTTCTATGACTACATTAATTTCGCCGTAAATTATTTCGTAAAGAGGTATTGTATGACTCATTATCCTTTCTTGTATTTAACACACCAATATATTAATACTTCAATGACATTTATGATCTCTCGATTTAATTAAAAATGATATTTCATGTTTTCAATTACTAGATTATCTAAAACGAGACAAACATTAATAATGTAAATATTTCAAGTTGTATACAATAAAGGATAAGAGAAGTTAGAATCGTACCACGGTGTATCACCCTCTGCAATGTGTATGTATTTATGTATCAATTGGCTCGCACACACGGAGACACACATACACACAAATACATTCAAAGATACACGCACACAAACGTACGTAGACATTTATACACAAGTATACAGGGTGTTCTAATAATATATACACAATTGAAAGCTTATAAAGTCAGTTTTATTAAAATACAATTCATTTTCAAAACTAAATAGATGCTACGGACAAAATATTTTATGAATACACATTCTCAAATAAATTACTGTTATACTTTGGAAACTAGGGATAATGCAAATCACGTGAAACAGGAATTTCATAAAACTTTTCCTGTTACATTTTTTTGCGACTGTTTTTGACACATTTGTACTGCTAAAATTATCTTTGATTGTCTTTTTATAGAATTATCTACTTGTGCGAGATCCGATTATCTAGGAGTTACTTCTTCTGAGCCTCATTCGCCAATCTACTTTTGCCAAAATCTGACCAACTTAGGCTTTTACAATGAAATGATAGTATCCCAAATTGCCAGCAATATAACCACACGTCATCGAAGTTCCTTTCAATACTTAACAGGACAGATTGTCAAAGCAAATTAAATAAAAGCCGGTTTATCAACAGACTGCCATAGCGTTGATTGAAGAGTGCTAGTTAAGGAAACGTTCTTTCCTAATGATAAAACGGAATTTTCAGAAACATGGTTGATGTCATATAGTATCACGTGATGAGCGAGTGTCTTGGGTCCAGAGAGATTTATTCAATAGCTCGTGTATTAACCGTTAGCGTTGATTACCTCCAGGCATCTTCTGTACATAGAATGCACCAACGTATTGATTCAGACATTGGGGACACCAGCCACAATCTGTTAGAAGTTGCAGTGAGTTGTGCTGCAGTTAGACTGGATAAGTTTGGGCACAGAAATGTTGACATAGAGTGGTAAATAAATCGATCTTGGATATATCGAGTTTGAAGTTTCTATTTCTTTTAAATATACGAATTTAAAAGTTAAAAACTATATATATATATATATATATAGTAACAAAAAGCGAGACATTTCGATTATCACCACGTCGTGAGTTCTAAGAAATTAAGGAAGGAAAATGCACACACTTTTTACATAGTTTTAATATAATTGTGTTATATATATATAGTATTGTGTTTCTTGTTCGCTATTCATGACATCAACATTTATTTAAATACACATTTCTATTAGAAAAATTATTTTAACATTGAGACGGACAACCACTCCACATACGGAGCAGATCCGGTTCCTCAATACAGACAAATTCGTTTAAGGGAATACATAGAGAAACGTGCAATTAACATCAAACCAAATTTCACAGTTTTCCCTTTCTACCAGTGCAAATATATATAAAATACGTCTAAATATGCACGCAGAACCAACTTTGATCACTTTACATATTTTAATTCAAGACTACATTCCCATCACTATACATATTTCTCCTCACTACGCTAGTTTTTGAATTTTTGTGTATGTATATATATATATTCCACCCTCTCCGTTACCGAAAGCTGAACAGTTATATCCTCTGCCCAGAATAATAACTATAACCAATGACCTCCCCTCAGATCTTCGGTTTGTTGAATCATTCATTCATAAACTTCACACAAAATAGACAAAAACAATTTTCATACGAAAATACGTATTTAAATGAATTTTAATGTCATGAATAGCTAAAGCGGAACCGGTCGACAACACAATACAAGCTATATTAAATATTATACTAAAACTCTGTAAAACATGTGAGCAATTCTCATTTTCATAACCGAGAGAGCATCAGATACTTTTTATTTTATTTCCTCTTTACCACAAAAAAGGAGAATTTGTCTCGAATATTTATGATAATGAATTATGGTTAAATATAAGGAAGAGAAAAATAACATTTTTCTAATCAAATATTAAAACATGAAAATGATTGTGTAACGCAGAGAAAGAAATATTTCATATTGTAAATAACGTTATTCTGTGTAATACACTTTCGCAGGGTTGCTAAGTTTCAAATCTTGGTTTATAACATTAATATCTATGACACGATCAGAATTTTCTCTCAACTTCTAACTTCATGTGTATTTCATCTACAGTGAGTCGGTTTTTATCTCTGGATAATTATAGTTTTGCTCTTTTCTTTCTTTTTCACCTCACTAATTGCTCAATATTTGCCAAAACATAGAATCTATGAGAGAACAAATAAACAAACAATGAAAAATAGAGCTTATCAACATATTCAGGTAATGTATGTATGTATATA
>NC_068999.1:13298633-13301194 GCF_001194135.2 Octopus bimaculoides | reverse complement strand
TATATATATCGTGATATTTTATTCACCACGGGTAGAAATATAAGTAACGGACATTGAATATGGACTGGAATTCGTTCAGACATTTTAGATTTATATTTTCAAAAATGCAACCGATTCCGGGGATAAATCTGATTTTCAATGATTGAAATCAGACATGGAGCTATGCTACAGTCCCTCTTGCATCGGACTAGATTTTGAAAATCGTCTTGGTTTTACAGAGTGTATCGTGTCGCAGATTAGTGTCTGTTTCCGATATGAATTGATTGGCAGAGAATGATCACATGATTAGTTTCAGAAAATGATCCTGATACGTCTGTTCTTTAATATCATATGACACTATGTTTGGTGCCATAAGCTAAAGCTATCACTGTTGAATGAATATATCTAGTGACGTTCCCAAATAATACACTGACTAAATATACGAGATCGTTGATACACAACGGAATAGTGAGCGCGAAACCAATAGACATTCAAGAATTACGAAAAAGCAAAAAGTTCTAATACTCTACCCGTTATTAGAACACAAAAGATTAGGCAGCATAATATTCCACTTTGGAGATAAGGCTGATGGATGGAACAAACACTTGAACTACACAAACTATCAAAAATAAGGGAATGAAAATTACTCAAAGCATTATTCATCAGTGATAATTTACCCTCTGAAAACCCCACACCAACAGTAAAAAAGTGTAGCCACTTTAATATCTAAATTTACATTAACCTAATTGAAAGTAAAACCTGAATTTGTATCAGAACCGTTTTGCCATAAAGAAGCATTTTGTTAAATTTAAAGGTTGTTACGTGGATTACACAGGTCAAACAAAACTCATTCTCGGAAATAGACTGACTATTCATTATCAGAAAATACGAGACCCCAGTATCGGACACATTCTACTGAATGGGCGCAAAGACATATTAGCTAAATATGTCTGCGAAATTTCAAATCTCTTTTTACCTTTCTTCAGTTAATACTACCAACTAATGTATGATAAAGAAAGAAAGTAAAAATGATACATAAATACAAACTGAGACTGAATAAATTTCAACAAAATAAATTTATCAACAGGTAATCACACTAAAACCCATTCTTCTACTTGGTATGTTGAATCTATACATCTAACACCCTTTACGTTATGCACCATCACGATTTTTATCCGTATGACACGAACGCACAAATTAAATGGAGAACACATTTCTATACCTACTTTCGTAGATGCAAATAGTAAATATTCAGCAACTGGGGTCACATACTAACAACTGTTCACTATACAACTTGATCTATTAATTTCGGGAGCTTTGATTGTTTATTACAAATGTGCTCAAATCTTTTCTCAAACATTTGAGATTGATTTGTTTCTTTAGAGTGTATTTTTAGATTATTGCAGAGCCTAGACATTTACTTGTAGTATGTGTTGTAACTAGTATTCAGGTAGCCCGCTTTCCGTCTACTGTTTAATCCCGATATGCTTTTAATCCGATACTCGTTTGCAAGCATTCGGAAATTGCCGCATCTAATGTCAGAACAGGATTTACAGAAACAATAAGGACTTAAATATAATAAAACTTTAACAAAATCTAATCAAAAGCAACTGAAATTATGCTAAAAAAAACTAAATTGAAAACCTGTTCCCTCTGGCTCTATCGGCACTTCTGAAAACTTTGTGTGCGAATTTTACATGAGTAGAAGCAAATTTTATCCTGAAAATCACCTGTTACTTTTGTTTTAAAAAGAAACAGATGTGAAAGTGTAAGGTGTATAAACGTGTATATAAAATGGACGTGTGTGTGTGTGCGTCTGTGTGTTGAGAGAGAGAGAGAGAGAGAGAGTGCCACTTACACATACAGGAGAACACCCAGCGTTCACTCACTCACTCTCTCCATCTCACACACTCACACGCATAGGTAAATACAAAAATATGTACGCATATGTATTGATGAATGTACGTATACGTGACAAAACACCTCCTTCCTCGTTCTCTCTCGCTCTCTCTCTCTCTCTCTCTCTCTCTCTCTCTCTCTCTCACTATCTCTCTCTTTCATACACACACAGGTCCATTTCATATACACACACATACGTCTTTTAGTTTCTCTTCTCCTTCACCTTAAACAAAAGTAAATAAATATATATTTACGGAAGTTATTGGCCTCCGCATGATGAAATCGCATTCAGTTAAAAATATTTCGAAATGATTAAAATAATGTGTACTTCAAAATGTCGACTTTTCTTGGAGAGCTCAAATACTATGTCTGCGTATAGCTCACATATAGCGGGCATGTGTTTGTGTTGACTGACAAGGCATGACGCTCAGTATATTACTGGGTATTGTGTAGGAGTGTACACGTGTTGACGTCACGGAAGTAATTTTTTTCCGTCAAGAAATAAAAAGAAACAATATCTTTAATCGTTTATATAGAGGTCCAAGTATCGCAAGAATTTGTACTACACAGCCGAACGTAAGTATGAAAATAAATATGCAACAACAAAAAGTAATATCATATGCTATTTCTGACATATTTCGGTTACACACAAGATTCTCTAGATTTTTAGCATTATATATATA
>NC_068999.1:13294747-13297889 GCF_001194135.2 Octopus bimaculoides | reverse complement strand
TAGAAAATATGTTATGTGTTGTGTTAAAATTATTTGAAAAACTTTCGTGTATGAAGAATTCAATATGTTGAGATAAATATCGGTATGAAATTCTGAAAATTGACAGCTGAAAAGATACGTAAGTTACGTGATATTAGTCACATTGTAATCAAATATATTTAAAGTACAGTACATCGGCGATATTTGGTTTTTATATCTTTCATTGAAGATACGACGTAAACGGAAAGATCAGAATCACTGGTAATATAATCTTTACAAATCTCTTGGTTTTTGTTGTCGAAAACAAAAGGCATAATGTGTGATGTTTACTCGAAACAAAATTTGTGTGTGACTCTTATTATATCGACTCGATTAGAGAGCTACCAAATTATAGGAACGTAAAGAAAGGCAAACAATTTTTCGGGCGGTGTAGGACAACCGAAGGTGGTGTACACAAGTATATACGAAGGCCTACGTACTGTTGTATAAGCAAATGCTGAAATATATACAAACTTACACACCTAAAGAGACACGTACGTGGGTTTGCGTTTTCCTCTGTATGTGTGTATGTGTGTGTTTGTGCGGGTGTGTGTATGTCTGTGCTTATGTGTGTGTGTTGAGAGAGAGAGAGAGTGAGAGAGAGAGAGAGAGAGAGAGTATCTGTGTTAAAAAGTTTCACTCGGAAGCAACTTGTCCGCTCGCACATATATTAGTCCAACATACCAATGAAAGACAATCTATACCATTATAAATCCTAATAGACGCGCCTGTGGTTATATAAAGGTAATCAGTGCATATTAAGAAAACACAGATATAGATGAGTCATCATGCATAGATAATTGAATATTGAAGACCTTTTTTTATGCTACAATTTATTTATTATTTCCTATTTGCACGCTTACATCCTGGGCCGTAGTTATATAATGCTTATTTAGCGTCATTTGACATCCATATTTAGAATGTTTTCCTGATGCCTTTAATATAATTATATATATATAATTATAAATTTGGTATAGAAAATTACCATTGACATTTATTTCACACTGACCATTTGATAAAAGGATTAACGGGAGTTTATCCTTAATTCTGTAAAAAATAAATGATGAAATATTGTTTTGCTCCCGAGAAAAATCGCAATTGCTGCGAGGCTATTTTTTTTTTAAATATCCGTCGTCGAAAAGAAAAATAGAAATTTGACTTTATCTGTTGTGTAAGTGCGAATATTTATTTATGGATGTACGGTTTTGTTCTTCGTATGAGTACATATATGTATTTGTGATTATATAACATGAATCCTGTGCCGATGGTGAGCAAGAAGATTTTCTCATAGATTTTTGGCTGAAAATGTATCCGACACACACGTTTAACTGTGAAGTTTCATTCCTTATTTTCATTTTCCCGCTTAGAATATGTGCTGTAGGAGTTGTATCCTGTCTTTTTTTCGCTCTATTTGGTGGCTATATTTATAGCGTGTTGGAGAACGCTTTTTTGATCCCTTTAATATAATTATGGATGTTTATAAATTCAGTATTTATATATATTAATGTGTGTATATAGATATATAAATAGATAGATATATAGATATAAATAGGTACGTACACGCATAAATGCATGGATATACACATACTTTCACAAATCTAAATTGAGGTTGGCAGACACGCTTAGATATATATTGCGATTTTACCAAATATTCGCATTCTTCGCTTATTTCGAGAAACTTGTCAATAAGTTAATAATCGTTTATTATTAACAGAAAATTAATCACCTCCAGTTACACCTGTTTCAGTTAATTCTTAGTAAATATTAAATGTATATACATATGTCCTGAGCATAATATCTTCAGAGAGAAAATATATATATTTGCCTTCTTTATTTGTGTTCATGTATTCATAATATTAGACTGAATGAGAAGGTATATGATTTGTATTGTTTTATGTTCGGGTGAGTTGTTTACCGGTTGATTGGCGATGAGATAACGTTAGTAAATAGCATTTCAACAATAAATAAATACATTAATTTGAGATGATAGACGAAGTTTAATTATAAATAAGGTAAGTTCATATTTAATAAAACATTGAAATATTCGGGCATAATGTACTAGCAACGTCCCCCCCCCATTTTTGGGACGGTTTAATTTGTTTTCGTAGTATTTTTTTTCACCAAATACTTGAGCTACATAGAAGGATTATGAGTTAACACGGCAATGTATGACTCTGATTAAACTAGGATAAAAAAAAATGAAATTGAAATCAGGTTATGTTGGAAGATATTGCATTTTAATGATCATAGAACATATATGATTGTTTAAAAAACGCTATAACGTCAATAGCCAGCTGGAGGAGATGTCTCCCTGAGGCCACAAGCTACAGGGCATCAACACTTAAGGGTTAGCGACATTTAAGAGGAAAATACACTCCACGATTTCGTGAAGCTACTGCTTAAACCTAGCTCGCAGAATTATTATATATACAATTATCTTAAAAGAATCAGCCGAAATGTCTGTCTCCAGCACTAAAATACTATTGATTGCTACTGGACACCAACGCCATCAGTGCCAACAGCAGCTGCATCCAAAAGAACTACGTCATCAAAAGAATGAGCAGATGGATAGATCTATACAAGAACATCAGCAGTAATTACCGTTTCCTCTCACGTGAAAATCGATAACATATACAATATCATCGCAACTGAGCGAAGCCTCACCTGCAACATTCGACCATGTTAGACATATGCAACTAGAACGGAATCTGGTGAAAATGAAATAAAATTACATAATAAAATTTGTGGTACAAACCTTAAAACGAAATGATGAGAGAGGGACACTAAAGACAAGAAACTATCACGTGCCAACACGCTCTACACCAACGTAACTACAGACATTTGAACACTAGAAAGGCAACCCACATTACAAACACCTCAACAAACGAAAACATATATTAATCCAGACCAACAATATGAAGAGCACAACCGAGGCATCTTTAATGAATGAACAGAAAGAATAAGGGTTAAGAATGATTGCATTATTAACAGATAATCTAGATATTTCTATACGATATTTTACACAACGAAATATGTAAGCATACATACATATATATGTGGGAGTGTCTGTGTTTGTCTGCCTGTGTATGTGTCGGTCTATGTGTGTATGTGTGTCTGTATATAT
>NC_068999.1:13290258-13294553 GCF_001194135.2 Octopus bimaculoides | reverse complement strand
ATACATTTTATGTACCAGTGTTTGATAAAATATACATTATTTGCACAGATTAAATGAAGTAACCTACACGTATTAAACATGTCAAACATATTTTAAAATATATCTGGTATTAGACAAACATCATAAATAATATTCTAGATATTATTATCGGCGTTGAAAATAGTGAAACCAAAAATTACAGGGAGAGCTGTCATAACTCAAATGTCTATATTTGTAAATGAGTAAGTCATTAGTAGAAGGAAAATACATTAAGATGTAAGTGAACAATCAATTTATAAACAAGTAATATTAAGCTGGTGTTATTAATAAACTTGTGATATTAATACTCATTTAAGAAGAATCTTAACATTTAGTGAAATGTATAAAAACAAATTGTTGATTTCACATTTTGGTACACGGCCAGCGAATTCGGGAATGGATGATGTTGATTGTATTGACATCCAGAATGCAACTGGTACTTATTTTATCGACACCGAAAAATGAAAGGCAAGCACAAACTCGTCGAAATTTGAATTTAGAACGTGATAAAGGACGAAATGCCATTAAGTGTGCTGACAATTCTGCCAGCCCTTCGCCTTTTAAATCATAAATATTACTCACATAGAATAATATCTTTCCGAATTCGTTTATGGTAGAAAATGTATCATTCAACGGATAGATAAAAAGTATTTACTATATATTAAAATGCTGAACGAAGGGATAAATACGTGTAGTATATGTATATACATGTAGTTGCATGTAAACATTTAATTTGTCTCAATAAATCTGAAGTCTCTTTCGATTTCGATTTTTGTTTGAGTACGCATATGTTTATCCATTCTTCGTTACTTTTTTTTTAATTTTCTATATTCAATACTTACCATTCTTTTGAAATACATGAAGAGGACTCGTTCAGTTTAAAAAAAAAAGTTGTTTTTTATTATTCACATTTTAATTCAATATTTCAAACATATTTCATTTTTTGTAGCTTATTTGTTTCTATTACACGATTGCCCATCTAGTGTTTCGATCTTGGTTAATGTATCCATATATACGCTTCAGATTCGATTTCCATTCCAGTATAAATTTACATCATTTATTTTATATTCCTTCCACACAGTAGCAGGCAAATCATATATATGTGTGTATGTGTGTTCGTGGTGTGTGTGTGAATGTTTATGAGAGTGTGTGTATGCATGTGTTTCTGCGTCCGTGTGCTTGTGACGATCAGTATGTAGCCTGTCTGTGTATATGTGTATTTCGGATGGCTACGGCATATTTTTGTCGTTGCCATTAATAATTTCACGAATTACGGTATTACGGAATACAAATTGATATAATCTATCTAATACTATAATGGATTATTTCGATTTCCGATTACAAAATCTATCATAAATATCCACACAAGTCCTCTCTATTTCTCCATCGCCATACATCTACACATCTCTCTGTAGAGACACCTACATGTCTTTCTGTGTGTGTGTGGCTGAGTTTGTATGTACAGTGTATATAGCCATATATACAAATTGGTGGATATAAAGAGAGAAAGTGAGAAAAAGTAATGTCCCTATATGAGTAAAGTAATACAAAGTACATAAGCCTTTTTAAAACGTTAGGAACTGATTATCAAATTTAACAACCAATGCATTTCAATGAATTCATCTTCTTGACATTAAAAAAAATCATCGTGCCTTAAGCGCTTCAACATTTCTGATGTAAAGATATAATAATTTTCCTTGAAACTTGCACTGTACATTTACTGTACTTCCTTGAGGATGTAACTCAAATCACTATTGACATCTTTCAGAAACCATTGTGAATAAGATATTATCTTGTATCCAATACGCTGAAGGTAATTATTTAAAACAAATGGTGAGAACGTTCAACTTTTCTTTAAATAACTACTTCTCTAACATTGTATATCACATCAATTACAACATGTAGAGTAAATGATATTTGTCAGTGAACCCAACAAACAATGGATCGTATTACTGTTTCTGTCGGCGAAACAACATTTTGAAAGCAATAAATCTAACGCAACAGGTGTTTCGAGCATTTCAAAGCGTAAGCTTTGTGTTGTATATGTTGTTGCCTTTCATTGTTATTTGTTACTGAGCTGGAGTTTATATATAATAGCCTTTCAAATATTATGCTTTCTAAATTACGTATAGGAATACAAGTAATTCACAGTTATATTGATAATAAACGTACTTGCGGAGGTAAACGCTTCCTTTGTAAAACTAGTTCAAATATTTTGTAGTAGTTGTATTAATGATTTCAAGACATTTTCAAGAGATATTTTATGCTTAATACGTTCATCATATGTCTGTAAATATCTGTACGTGTGTGTGTGTATGTGTGTATGTGTCTGTAGAGATAGATAGATGTATGGATTAATAGATAGATAGATAGATAAATAGATAAATAGATAGATACGTTTCTTTAATTAGCCAACAAATATGGGAGAAATACAATATAGAGCTTTTTTGGGGAGGGGGAAGGAAAAAATAGGGCTGGGTCGATCAAAATGGATTGTAGGAAGGTAAAACGGGATCAAGAAAAAAAAAAGAAAAAGAGGGGGGGTTCAATAGGGATCGCGTATCACAGTAAGGTTCTCGTGTAAAAAGAGGGGAGGACAGTTTAGGTTTAGCCGTGGAAAGAAAAGCCTACGGAGAAGACCACGGTAATTTTGGTCAATGTTGTCATTGTTATTGAAGGAAATATAACATTAAGTGACCCTCTTTTGCCTTTTGTTTTGTTTTTTCTGGATTTTTTTTACTCCTTTATAGTGTTATGCTCAAGGTGGCTCCGTCATTCACACGTGCCATCCTTGCTACATTCACCCATCTTTTTTTTGAAGCATTCACTAGACAAGACTTCTCTTTCTACTCTCACCTTCCTCTTCAGGTGATATTTGAAGAAGTTGATAAGAGATTGCCCACAGAGGAAAGTCTTTGTCTCTAGACCTTTCAGACGCGTCCATGGTGTTATTTCCTTTTTTATTCATATATATTAAGCTTTTCCAAATTACGTGAAATATTCTGCTTGACACCATGAAGCTTTGATACGATGAGAATTTCGGACACTAATGCTCGTAATTCGTTCTCGATAACGGATGTATTATCCTGCGAACATATCCTATCATATTGTTTACATGTATTTTTCCGAGTTTGGTTTGCAAGATTATTTATTAGTGTGTTAAAACGAATTTGGCCCTCTCTTTGGAGAGAGTTCTCGTCATTAGCAATGTAACGCTCAGGTGAATGCAATATTATTATTGGCATAATGACTCTCCCAAGACACAACAAGATATCTATACTTGACTGTCTCTGTAACTCTCTCTTGTTATATATTTGTATATATATATATATATATATATATATATATATATATATATATATATATATATATATATACTCACACACACACACACCCATACACACGCACATATATAATAATTGAGATTCTGTTGAATTAGATACTTATGGTGGGGCACGAAGTCAGTCTTTTATTATCCAAACAGCTCGAAGTAAGGTGTAAAAATTAAATTAAGTATCAGGAAGTTGAGTGTGACTGCAATACGACAGCTTCAAGCGGCTCCATTTAATTGAACGATGCAAGCGTCACATGAATGTAAATACAGTGATATCTTCAGTTGCAATAAATATGGATTTTCAACAGACATGAAATATTAACATAATTTTTCTCAAATGTTCTATCAGAGCTAGACGATGAAAAAATTTAATGTTGCAAAGTATTTAAATACCTACGATTATTAGCGGAAATTGTTCATGTAATGAACCTGTTTTAATTAAGCTTTTACCTTAGTCTCTGTTGAAATATGTGGTCAAATAAGTGGACGAATGCGTATATATTAAAGACAAAACGTTTGTACGGATTAGGCTAAAGATTTTATGTTGGTCAAAATATAAGAAAATATACAGAAAGTAAATTCATTCAACTACAAGTAATAATTTTCCAACTTAAGATATAATAATGTCAGAAATCAATCCAGTGTTCACAAACTTCGAAACAGCGTTGGAAAATAATAGTGTTGAAGAAATAAAATGATAAATGAATAAACGAAATGTAAAAAGCAAGCAAAGTTTATTCAACACACACGAGTTAATATATTTCTAAGACGAATTTTGTCTCCGTAAGAGAAATAGTTCGTCTTGTTGACAAAACTATTTCACAGTACACACTACTCTTTATTTGTAAGAGGCAATGCTGCTACATTTTTCGTAAAAGATTAAATCACACTTCAATAACTAAATATTTTACATATATATAATATACATACATACATATATATA
>NC_068999.1:13289097-13289811 GCF_001194135.2 Octopus bimaculoides | reverse complement strand
ATATATATATATATATATATATATATATATATATATATACACACATACCTATATGTATGTACACATATATGCTATTAGTGGGAGTGTGTGTATGTGCGTGTGTGTGTGTGTCCGAAAAATATTTTTTATTATGTTATACATGCCAAGTTGCCAATATTTCTTGCGCAATGATGAATGAATAACGAATATTTTCACTTGTCAATGATGGCAACAATATTCATATTATAAATAGCTTATTGAATATTTGAGAAATATTTCTACATAATAGTCACAAAATTGACAACCGTGCTAATATTTTGGAAATATTTAAGAGGTCTATTTCTAGACCATTTTTATAGTTACCTTGAATGTTTTTATAGGAAAAAAGAAATCTTCCTAACCAAACCAAACCAAACCAAATTCAAGCCTGACTAATCGATGTAGTATAACGCAAAGGAAACCTCAGTAAAATTACCGATGAAGAAATAAAGAATTAAAGAGGTGTATCCATGTTGTTATTACGTGAGAAAGATTTTTGCTAAGAATCCTCCAGATTTTGACAGCTATATTTCGGTGAGTAGAAAAGAAAGTAATTAGAATTGAATAATTGAAGCTTTGAAGAATTTCAATTACATACAAGAAAGAATACGAAATGCATACTTCAAAGAAAATATATTTAAACTAAAAGTAGGATTTCCAACTATATTGGCAATTTCTTTTTCGTTTGGTTCCAAA
>NC_068999.1:13283554-13288613 GCF_001194135.2 Octopus bimaculoides | reverse complement strand
ATATATATATATATATATATACATATATATATATATATGTATACCTATAGTTACGAACACTTGTACAAACGTGTGTGTGTGCCTGTGCTTGTGTGTGCGTGTAAATTGAAGACACTGATTGGAAGATTGACGGAGATAAATATTTATTTTTCCTACATTAAAAATTTCAGCATAATACTGAATCTGTTGCTTCCCTGTTATCTGTTGTTCAAGTCGAAAATTTTATTCAGTACGAATGCATTTGCTGGATGTCGCTGTGACAATACTTTTCTGGATGACTGGAGAATTTACTTCTTGTTGCACAAAAAAACTAGATGATGGATGGCCCTACTCTTTGAGGAATAAATGTATGGTAAATCACATTAAATAAGTCTGTGATACTTTTGTTAGACCAGCAGCTTCCCATTAATATGTTCAACTTTCTATCAGAATTTGATGTCCAAACGATGGGAAAATCTACTAGGATGTAAAACATTATATTCGGCTATAAAACACCACCGTTCGAGAAACTGGTTCAATCATGTTTAGCAAACATCAATAGGTGACACCATGAAATTGTTTCAAGCAGTTATTATATATTTAACATTTGACTATAAACAATGTATAACAATACCACAGACCATATTTAATAGTCTATATATGTCCACAATAAGACTATCGTTCAACAAGAGCTAAATTTACATTTAGAAGGTATTTGTATTTTTGACCTGATAAACAAAGAATAAAACGGCAAGTTTCTTATATCATGGCAACAAACAAGAATAGGGAGAATGTTATTAAAATATAGGAATTTTAAATATTTCTTATTATCGGATGTTGTTTGCGTTTTATTTAATTCATCAAGAGGAAATAAATGAATATATAAGTTACGTTACTTTTGTTGACTATACACCCGCATCTAAATGTAAATGACATTTAGTAGCAACATTTCCTTTCAAGCCATGCTAAAGTATATACTTCCATGTAAGGAGAACCATATCTCAGAGCTTTGAAATAACGTATGAGTATAGTATAATTTTAAAATAATATATCTTTAAAAGTTTTATAAGTCATTTATAGACAAAGAAATATGACTACTCGATTGTGCTGTGCAGAATTAGATACTAGAGTATAAACGTAGCGATCGTATAAATTATGCATAAATATGCATATGCAAACCATATCTACAAACATATGCCTGATTTCTTTATTTCAACTGAAATGGGTATTTTGGGAAATCTATTTTTCCTAAAATATAAAACACAATTCACTGACGAGAGCTACTTAAACAATAACACATATCATACATAAATTAAGCACAATTTCTTTCTAAATATGCAACACTGAAAATTAAATATGCGCATTTGAAGAGTAATTCTAATACTGAATAGTATAGTAACAACTACGAGAAGAAAGTATACTACTACTTAAACACCACTATTGGTTAAACAGATAGGCAAAGTTACATGAAGTCATACAAACACGCTTGTGTAAACGTACAGAAATAGGGTGACAAAAACGCGCTTGCTGATCTGTAAGGATGTTATAAGTACGTTTACTCTGAGTGCTGATTACGATTTCAATTTCCGGAAATTATACTTTCATATCAGTATTACGTTAGTAGAGACAAACAAATAAAATGAAAACACTTCTTCATATATTTAAATTAAAAAAAAAAAACAATGATTAATAGCATAAATCGATATGCGTACATGACTTGACCGGTGCCAGAGAATCAAGCCGCCAGTATGTTTACACACCCAGAAACTCCGGTATATACAAAAGTAGGAGATATGAATTTTCATGTTCTAAGTCCTTTGAGATGCAAGTACAACAGACACAAGAAGAATGAGTGAGAAAAAGTTGTGGTGAAAGAGTGCAACCGGGTTCGCCAACACCCCCTGCCGGAGCCTCGTGGAGCTTTAAGTGTTTTCGCTCAATAAACACTCACATACCCCGGTCTGGGAATCGAAACCTCGATCCTATGACGGCGAGTCCGCTGCCCTAACCACAGGGCCTTTGCACCTCCACCTATTATATATATATCAAAAGGGAAACCGTGAATACGAAAGGATTCACCATGTGTTTCTATATGTTTCTGTATTGTCTAAATTTCTGTTCATTAAATTCTGATTCTGCTATTTTGCTTCTTTCTTCATATATTTCCGAATTTGACTTTCAGATTTATATTATCATGAACTAAAGAAAAAATATAAGGATGAGGCAAAAAGGAACAACATGAAAATATTTTCAAGGAATAATGTCTGAACAAAAATCTGCTTTAGTGTTCCTTAGATTTATATAAATTTTATCTGCTGAGACGCAACGTACATAAAATGAAAGGATTTTATCCATCTGAAGTTATTCATGCCGCGCAAACTTATACATTTAATTGTATCTTTATATCGTACAGCAATCGTGACTAATATTCATAGCATTCCTGATAAATAAGGTAACAGCAACTTTAACTGCAAGGACAACACTTTTTATGGGTTCGATGGCTGTGATATATCTATTTTACTACTGCTGCTACTGTTACTACTACTACTACCATTATTACTACTACTACTACTACTACTACTACTACTACTACTACTACTACTACTACTACAACTACTACTACTACTACTACTACTACTACTACTATACCATTGCCACTTCTTCTGCCACTGCTACTACTACTACTACTACTACTACTACTACTACTACTACTACTACTACTACCACCACTACTACTACTACTACTACTACTACTACTGCTACCGGATGCATCATTATTATTCTAATAATCATTTCTTTTATGATACTTTTTTGGGGATTATGTAGTTGTCTTATTCTCTTGCGTGCTTTCTTTGTATAACTTTTCTCCAGCCCTGTGTCACTTGAACCGGCACAGCATTGTGTTATTGTTATGCTATGCTTGTTTTACTGAAATTACAGAATTTTGAGTATGCGTGGCATATAGTTATCCAATTTTGCACATCTTCTGCATATTTGTTAATTTTGGAAATTGTGGAATTTACTTCAGGAATTAGCTATTATTATAAAGATGCATTCAGATTTAATATCTAAACTCGATTTCATTTATTCATATATCAGTGTGTACCTGAGCGTCTACTTGTTTAAAAATATGGCGAATAATTTAGTGATGCTTTAAAATCGGTGGAGTCTCAGCCATCGATTAAGAGGCCCCTTTTCTTTTTTAACAATTCATATTCTATAAACCAACATGTAGTACGTTATCCTTCAATCCCCATATAATTCAATATTCTTCATAATATTTGCTCATCCACGCCAGAGAACTCCCTGGTATATTTTTCTCTACTATTTGCTTTCTGTTGGTGCTTCATAATGCAGTGTAGTTAATGACAACCGTCGCTCATAATGTGGTCAATTGTTACTGTCCCATCTAAAATATTAGTCAGCATTTACTTACTGTATTGCACACCATAATCAACTGCACCTGTTTAAATATTTGTAGAGTGAGTTCATGTGTCGTAGATATGAAACATTTAGTTTCTACACTCTGTGCCCTGCCCTTTTCATATTGTTCGATTTCATGTTTGTATTTATCAATCGGTTTACGTTTCTAGATTATAGAGCCTTTAGTGGGAAATCCGCCCCTACTTAAACCTATGATACTCACATGGAGGGTTTTGTCACCCCAGATTTTCTTAAGTTCTCGTAAATTACTAGATGGTAACTTATTATTTTTGCTCCATTCTTTACACTTCTGGCTCAGAGAGAGTGCGTTACAGATTGTGTAGCACAGTTGTGGCTCAGTTGTGGGATGTAGACGTCGATTATGCTTAGTTAACCCATGTGACAAACTCAAGTTTCATTTCAATGAGCAATCTTTAGTTCAAATTTTGACTTAATGCATATTGTAACGGAGATAGACTGTTATGTTATTTTTGAATATTAGTATTCAACAGAGATATTAAAAAAATTCCACAAAATGGATATTTTCAAAGTGGATATTTCAAAATAAATGAGATCTGAATCCAAGATATTTAGTTTTCTTCCTAGTTTTAAAAATTAATTTATTGTACTGTTTTATTGTAATATGATTTAGATAGAAAGGTTTGAAACTTCTCAGCAGTGACTGTAAATATATCCTTGACCAAACAAAAGAGCATATTTTGCATAATACTGAAGCAATGAACATATTTGTATTGGGGATGTGTAAACAAATTATGCGGTTAAATATGTTCGGGTAGTTAAGGTGACTAAGGTCAGCTGACATTCTGTCTGTCCATCGGCTCCTGAACTATTTATAATGGCTGGCTACTACCACTTTTTTTTTACCGAGAGAGGTGTACAGTTTCACTATAAAGCATTACTATTACTATTATTATTATTATTATTATTATTATTATTATTATTATTATTATTATTGTAGTTGTTTCATTTTCTTATACTTCTCAGAACATCAGGTGTCAAACAGTGTCTCCTCCTGCACTTTATAAGCATTCATACTTCGTTGTTAATTATCCAAGAAGACATTCAATAATAACACAATGCTGTGCATGTCCAAGTGACACAGGGCTGTAGAGAAATAATTTGAAGAAAGCACTCAATAAAATAAGACATCTACATAATCCAATCTCCAAATTCTAGGCGTCTCCAGCAGAGCTGTGTTTTCCATTTGCTCTACTCTCGTGTTAAAACCCATTTCTCTGCTATATTTCTAGAACTTAGTTATTAATGTTCTGAGTGTCCCCTATTAATACTGGGATCACAGACATTCTTCTTATTCTTTCAATTTTGTTTTTAGTAGTCTGCATTTTTCAACCTTTTCTAGTTCCTTGTTACTTATGCGTGCATCGCCAAGTAATGCAGTATCTATAATCTTCATTTCGTTTTCTTTTTCCTGTATCTACCACAACAGTATCTGGTCTCTGAGCATCGATGAGGGTGTCACATTGAATTATAAAGTACTACTGTATCTTACATTCCTTGTTCTCGGGTACTCCTTCTGCTTAATATAAGTACTATTCCCGGGTGTTTATTGATATGTAGGTAGGTAGGTAGGTATATATATATATATATATATATATTTATATATATATATATATAT
>NC_068999.1:13278506-13282854 GCF_001194135.2 Octopus bimaculoides | reverse complement strand
ATATATATACGTACATATATGCAAACATGATCACATGTGTTTCTGTCTGAACTTCGATTAATATTCATAAATCAATAAAATTCGCAGCACTCATTCTCCCTATATTTTGTTTGAAATATTAACTACCTTTGAATTTATTACAGTTTTCACCGTTTTTCCCCATATCATATACAACGTAATACAAATTTCTTAGCTAATGCGATTATACTTCTTCCATCAGCGTAATTTACATATTAAATTCGATTCCGTGTATATTTGTAAATTATCGACAAAATATATAACAATAAAGCCCGAATGTTTACAGAAAATAATTTACACACGGAGTTAATGTAGAATTTTCCTTAATTTCTAAAATCAATTATATTAACTTTATTATTCAGTGTGAAATTATAATTCTTAATGTCCACAGAAAACTCAGCCTAATGTATAATTTTATGGTCTTATATCTGTAAATGCATAAATGCAGCCTAACATGGCATTACTTACAATTGTTTGAAATTTATTTAGACCAGAATGTTATATTCTCTATGAGTATTTTCATCCTTCTTTCTCCACTGAAATATGTAACAAGGTAACGTACATTGTCACTACTTAATAGTTTTTCGGGGGACCAATGGCAGCATATACCAGCGGTGTTTATTAAAGACTTCTGCTGACACACGTTCAAAGAACTGGGATAAACCAAACTTACTCCTTCTCTACCTCACCACCACCAATGAGGAGACAATTCTTCCATCGCTTTCTGCATCTGTGAATACCTCGTCTGTAGAAGTCTGTAGGCTGCGTCTGGAGCTAAGACTTTACCTCGGAAGTAAGTTCAACTTCATCCGAAAAGAGCTTCCCGTTCAAAAAAGATTTCGTGTTTGGAAAGAGAATGAAGTTAGATGGTGTGAGTTCAGGAGAGTAAGGGTTATGAGAAGGGATTACATAGCTGCAGGAGTGTGGTTTCATCTGGGCAGCATGTGCATTGTGAACTGGGGTGTTGTCTTTGAGGAGGCGAACGCTTTAAGTCAGCATGCTGCGCCCCTCATTATTGGTGGAGTCCCGCAATTTCTATAGCAGAAAAGTATAATATGACCATTAAGTGTCGTGTCTTTCGCCAGAAAATCCATCATATCTTCTCCTCTGTGGGACCAAAAACACAATGAGCATTGCTTTGCTTACTGGGAGTTGGATACAAGACTTCTTTGGAGGTGGTGAGTTATCACGTGTCCATTGTTTCGACTAGATTTAGTCTCAGGAACATTGTGATGGACCCATATTTTATTCAGTGTGATAAGTCTGCCGAAACATTCTTCCTCGTTTTCTTCGAATATTGGCAAAGGAGCCGGGGACCAATTAACAAGCTCCTGCTTCTGAACAGGTGTGAGCATCGAGGGAATCCATCATGCAGACAACTTCCTCGTGTACAAATGGTAGTTAATGATTTTATTCTACGGACCCTACGATTACCAGCACCTCTTGAGCTAGTTTCCGAATAGTTATGCAGAGATCCTCCAAAGTGGCGGCTTCCATTTTATAGATGAAATCATCATGAATGGCGGAATGTGGTGAACAAGAATAGAAGTTGCCACTGATGTCCAACCACGTGTGAACTGATAATGCCATCTCATCAAAAGTCTCTTTTGGTGTACGACTTTTCAAGTATAAGTACCTGATATTTAACTGACTCCATTATAACATAACATCTTTTTTCCCAATTCAGCAGATGTAAAAGACAATCAAATACTAGTGGAAAGCTGCAATTTACAACGTGACATGTACAAACATGTATCAGTATTCCTATACAAGATCCGTTTCTTGCAATAACCAGAAGTGTTTCTTGGGAAATATTTAATGAAACCGCTCGTATATGGCAATTTGAAACGTCTTCTAGATTTATGTTGTATATGAAGCGCATCGTGCTCTGAAAAGGACCTCACACAAATTACTGAAACACAGTACAGCCTGACATAGGAACTCTTTGTATAGATAGGGGGCGTTTTGCAAAGTGTCAAATAGAAATATAGAATTTTAATGGCAACGGTTCGCCTACGAACTTTCAAACAATGCGTACCTATTAGATTTTACGTCATGCCGAGAAGATTATAGAAAAACGAGTACGACCGTGATTTATCCGAGAAGCATCTACTTGCAAAGCGATATTAGTCCAGACACTAACTTCGAAATTTAAATTCAAAATATGGTTTACTATACATGATCTGATACTTGCTATTTAATTTGAGACACAATAATCAAAGGCATTTATACGCTATTTTTTAAGTTGCGTGTATTGTCATATAATGGCGATGACTTATGGCCGTTGATTTGTATTAACGGGACTAATATAATAGTTCGATATATCTCTGATATATGTCATTGAGCCCCTCAAATCATCAAGTGTTAGTGGCTGATATATTCATTTAAAACTCGATCAATTTTACGATTATTTCTATGTTCGACATCAGAATACGAAAATGTGTAGTCGTAACTCTTCTGGTTCTGTCAGAAGCAGATATCTGTTAATGATAAAAGTCATTCAGTTATCTCTGCATTATAATGAAACTGCATATAAAAAAAGTTCATATGGAAGATTAATAAATAATGGACTGCAAATCATCTTGTGTCTTCAAAGTAACTCGGCAAGGGTTTCAATAAGGGAATACACATGTAATCTAATGAAGTCTTCTAATTTATCATGGTTTCATTACTACGCTTCATTGCTTGCAATCCGACTTCATATGGTTTATCTTCATTTGCTGCTGTTTGATGAACTACTGACGAGAACTGCCATCAGTGTTACCATCTACACTTATGTAGGTTCGAGTTATGAAAATATACCTCAACTACCGATAGATTTTAAGCTTTAACTGCTGTTGGAATCATTGAGAAGGTAATACCTGCTACAAACTTTGTGTTGGTTTTCAGCTCTGATGAAGTGTTGGGACACACGTGAGCTCAGACACTCGACAAGGAATCGTGGTAGCATTCACTCGGGCAATACATTCGCGAAATATCATTAGAAAAAAGTACATCACAAAATCACACGCGTATACAAAGTTACTGACACACAGTCCGAAGCAGATATTGATAAGTCCTGTCTTTACGTTATGACGATGTTGCAAAGGAATCGATCGCTGCTGTTAAGTGTTTTAGATTCAGAGATATTATCTATGTAGTATTCGAAAGTAGTAAGACTAAAACTGATTGTGGTACAAGCAGTCGATTAACTGCGAACATAGTTGCAGCTATTATAAATAGAACAAAGTACATAGTACACGATCAATAAAGTTTATTAACAAACATATGTCGCACAGATTGTCCCTTATTGAATGAAACAGGAATGCAGAATAGATGACGACCACTATAAATGTGAGTATATTTAGGAAACATATTTGCTAATAATGTGATTATGGACGTTCGTGCTACTGCTATTCTGACCACTGTGATGGCGCGTGGCAAAGTGGTTATAGTATTCGGCTCACGATCGTAAGGTTGTATGTTCAATTCCTGGCAACACGTTGTGTCCTTCAGGAAGACACTTTATTTCACGTTGCTCCAGTCCACTCAACTGGCAACAATGAGTGTCACCTGTATTTCAAAGGATCAGCCTCGTCACACTCGGTGTTACGCGGAATCTCCCTGACAACTAGGTTAAGGGTGTAATTGTCTATAGAGTGCTCAGCCACTTGCACGTTAATTTCACGAGCAAGATGTTCCGTTGATCGTATGAGCTGGGACACATTGTCGTCGTAAGATCTTATTCTGCCTTGATGGCGGTAGCTCATCTTGTTCGGTGTTGATTGCATCCATTATTGACACATATTGTGATGAACTACCTTTACCAAATTTATGATGACTCTCCGAAACCCACGAAAGAGTTGTTGGTCTTAAAATGATTTTGTGCAACACATTAATTTTCTCAGTGTACCCTGGGTAAGTTTGATCTGTTAGTCTAATTATATCTATATATTCATAGTTAAATATTCATTGTCTGAAAATCTCGACATTTTGCTTTCTCTCGTTTTGCAAATATACGTATATGCATAATTTTTCTCTCGTGCAGAAACTGTTGTATTTAATATATCTCAATTGTTTATTCGCATGAGTGCATCTTTATCTGTTCATATTGATCCTTCCTATAGCCACTATTTACTCTTGGGAAATTGAAGTACTGTAAACACATGGGAGTCTAAATTTTAATCTTTTGAACGTTACGAAGTGTCTTCTATACTGAAAATCTCACGATCTGTGGACAATATATACATACACAAATGCAGAAAGACAGACTTACCCCACACACACAAAGAAGCAAACCACCACACACAAACACACATACATGCACGCGAGCGCACACACGTATATATAT
>NC_068999.1:13271656-13278418 GCF_001194135.2 Octopus bimaculoides | reverse complement strand
AGAGAGAGAGAGAGAGAGAGAGAGAGAGAGAGAGAGAGAGAGAGAGAGAGATGAAGGAGAGAGGGACTATAAAGCGGATAAATTATCTTGGTTGTTACAGTAATATCGCTCAAATTGGTTTAGATGCCAGCTACACACAGCTGTCCTTCATATAGTACTCAAACTTAGAAAGATTTACTGGTGCAGCTAAGCTAAACTCGTTAGGTAATTCTGTTTTCCAATTCCGAACTGCAAATATTTCGTACGGCATTTAATTACGTTCATAACGCAGCCATGTGTGTGGAACTTCTGGTCACAACCGAAAATTTCTTTATTTAACTGTTTTCTACAGCATATAAATATGAAATACATATGTTTCGCATGCGCTAACTGCACATTGGTTTGTTTACAATTTTGCATTCTTGTGGGTTCTACACAAATAACTGTCAAATGTAATTGCAGACAAACATATGCCGAAATTCAAAGACTACACACATGTAAATAGGTTAAACACTTTTATAATAAGCGTAGGTAGAAATAAATGTACATAACCTTATAACATAAATACCTCTAGTAATATCGAGTATTACATAATGCCATTCGGAAAACAAAAAATTACCATATACCTACATTGTTCTATTCTGCTAAGGTAATTTTCGATGTTGTTGTTGTTGTTATTATTATTATTATTATTATTATTGTTGTTATTATCATTAGTAGTAGTAGTAGTAGTAGTAGTAGTAGTAGTAGTAGTAGAATTCAGGTCACTGCCTGGATTCGAACTCGGAACCTTGGTGTTAGTAGCACGCGTTCTTAACCACTACGACATATGCCCATAATTGCCCGCGGGTATATGGCATAGTGGTTAAGAGGGCGGACTACTTACACCAAGATTCCGAGTTCGATTCCTAGCAGTCAGGTGAATAATAATAATAATAATAATAATAATAATAATAATAATAATAATAATAATAACAACATCGAAAATTACCTTAGGAATACGAGCCCAGGTTCGAAATTTACCGAAGACACCTGATGAAGAATGGAGAGTATATCAGCCAAAACGTTGTGCTATCAACACACAAGATGAGAACAAATATTTGTCAATTATATATAATGTAAATAGTATTTACTATATCTGCATTGCAACTTACAATATATTATGTAATTTCGGGCACACTCTGCATATCATATTTGAGCATTTAAATCTTACTTGGGATTTTGTACATAGTTCTGTAGTTATGCAAAAATTGAAGACGTTTTCCGAAAATAGTATTTATTTACTATCCTTGCAGCTATTGTGAAAACAAGATTTATTCCCTTACTTATGTGTTTATTTTCATTAGAAATGCATATATATCTGAGGAACAATATAACACTACGGACATTTTTTTTGTGAACATCACGAATCTGTATATATATTCCTATGGACACAAAGGTATTGGATATACCATTTATATTATTCACATCATTTGTAAAAATCTGTTTCAGAAGCTTACTCAAGAAACCTCTTAAACCAAAGTTTTGCTTCGTTTCTCATTTGTTCTGTTTGCGACACACTCTATGCATCTTTGCACTCAGTGTGTTCGGTAGGTGAAATAGCTTCGCCCGGCATCCCTTATTGAATTATGCACTAAAGAGCTTCCATCTGAAAGAAAAGAATATTGAAGCTATTGCTATGCTTAATCGACGCCGAATTTGTCACTCAAACTGTCAGAAACACTATACTATATCATTCATATTCCTATTAGCTACGTGAAAGAGCGTCTCCCAGGAATCTTAATGGAAAACCAGGTTCGAGAAGTTGCAATATTTTACAAAATATACATATTTACTGAATGTTTTTTCTTTACTTCGAAAGTGGCACAGCATTCGGAGGCTCCACAATGAAGAGTATATTACCAAAATATTCTTTCTCATTTCTTTCAGTAACTTAAGTATATACTATAGGCAAGTTGACTGACAAGCACGTGCGAAGCACTCATTATATCTGAATTGACATTTACTACGTTCTTTTATATTTTCTAAGTGTTCATTTCTACACATGTTTCTCAAATAATTCATTACTACGATCTTTTCCGCCTACATGTATTAAAAGCCGCTCAAATACGAAAAATGCTACTCCTTCTGATTCCTATATTCCAGGAAGAAATAATATCTAATAATACACTGATGTTAAAGTATCCTCCCTATACATGCATTAAAGCATGACTTTGATATTTATGTTGTGAAATTTTCATTCATAATCCAGATTGATTTTGCTGATGTTAGTCATTTTCAATTTCTTTTTAGAGCATTTCTAAAATGATCGGCAGTACCATAAGTATACATATAAGAACATATGAATGTAAATGTATATGTACATATATATGTATATATACAAGTATATATATAAATATGTGTGTGCGTGTGTGTATGTGTGCGTGTGTGTGTGTGTGTGTGTGGGTGTGTATGCATGCATGTATGTATGCATGCATGTATATAAGTATGTATGTGTAACGTAAGAAATTTAGAGAAATACTATTGGTTTCATATCTAGCGTGAACTAGACATATCATCAGTTTCTCTAAACAATAACTGCCCTCGTCAAAAGATGTTTTTAAAAACGCAAGAACGTCGGTGATAGCTGAAGGAAAATTTCTGATAAAAATTATGGGCGAGCGAGTTATCGCCCTTCGCTTTATAGGTAGGTATTCGAATTTTGAATTTAAAATTTCCGAAAAGGTCGACAAAACCCAATGTCTTCCATCCTGGATTACAGGTGGTTTCTTGGCTCAACTGAAGTATGATCATCCTTTACGCGTCATACTGCGACTGCAGTTGTACTGTGTTTCTCTGGCACCCTGAACTAAGATCTGCGGATGTTAAGCGAATTTACAATTTGGATTCACAAGTGTTAATGGTTCGCACCCTCCTACTCACTAAACATCCAGACAAGCGTTGTTAAGATCTTTCTTAGGTTGGTGGTTAAGCATTTCCCACAAATATAGAAGGAACTTTAACAGATATAACCAAAGGATATCTTTCATTTGCGCACCCAATGTTAGGAAAAATTACTCAGCACTCCTAAACCACGAACACGGGCTAGTTTTTCATGCAGGATTAGAAATGAATGCCCAGTGGATGGCGGATGTAACACCGAGGATACAGTGTACCAAGCAAATATATCCTCAAACAGAAGCAGCACAAATAACAATAACAACAATGCCTTCGCACGTACACACACTAAACTTTATGTCGGATAACTGAGCAACTACATATCTTCTTTCAGCGTGCCGGATATTCGCCTAAAGGAAAATAATAAGTCCTTTAACATCAGGTAGAAATTGTTAGAAACTTGCTGACCCTGTCTTAAAGGAACAACGCCACGTAAATTATGTATGGCAAAAAGATATATCATCATGATGAACTCAGATGAGTCAGGAGGGCATCTCATATCCAGAACGGCAGCCGTTGGGAGTTAAGCATATTTTCGGAAAGTTTACTTTAAAATTGTAAAACCTAGCTATGAAGCGAATGGAGATATTTCGCCCGGCCATAATTTTTAACAGGAATATTCCTTCAACTATCACCGGCGTTCATGTGTATTTAAAAACATATTTTGCAGAGAACAGTTATTGTCTATTGTCTATAGAAACTGGCATGTCTGGTATTTCTCTAAAGTTGCTACGTTACACGCACACACACACACACACACACACACACACACACACACACACACACACACACACACACACACACACACACACACACACTCACACACAAACACACACACACACACACACACACACGCACATATCTATACATTTATAACTATGTATATACATATCTATGTATATGTACATCCATATGTATTCTGAGGACATGTACCGAGAACGATATACCTCTATTTATCTTCGCACCCGGCCACAGACTCAACCCAGAGACCAAAATCAAGTGCCTGAAAGAGTTCGTGCTGCTCTGTATCAAGAGAGTGTCTGCTGAAAGCTCTATGTCAGGCAACAGGAATCTGCACCATGGACACTAACTGGAGAAGAACGACATGACCATCAGAAAATTTCTGCAACCACATCAACACTGACATTGAGCAATATTACTCTAAATGTTTTAAACCCATTCATTATTATGTGTTGAGAGACCAAAAAAAAACTCCCTGTTACAACAAAGATTAAGGCAATATTCACCAACTTAAACAAGTAGATCGTCTAGAAGAATTGCTGGAGATTCGGAAGTCGCCAGGAGGCTATGGTTGAAGCCAATGGTGATTTTCTTAAGTGAATTTACTCTTTGGCATTTCTGGAGATGTTCATCTTATTGTGGTTATCTATCTGTTAAAATGACATGTCAGTGTTATTTTCATTCCTATGTGATTTAGACGACAGGTTATGCACCGCATAATGTATGCGTACACGTGTGTGTTTGTGTGTATATGTGCGGGCGTACCTGAATGCGTATGCGTGTGGTGGAGTAACGCTTATTTTATTTAATCGCATTGTATTATCAAAAACTTCTACTGTTAGAAATGCTGAAAAGCTTCACAAGTGGCGGCGACACGAAATGTGTTAATGCACTTAACAGCATTTGATTGGTGGTCATTTATTCATTTACATTCACGTACCTTTTCATATTCATCGACATCTCATGTTTTAAGAAACAACATCCGAAATGCACTGTCTAGCGCCATGTATAATTGTGTGTAATGCTTATTTAGATCACACTCTATATTATTGGAATTATTTCAGAGTTTTTTTCTTTATTTTGGTCTGAAAAGCAACTGAAAATTTCAATGAGTTTTTTTGTCCTTGCTGTTGTTTCCTATCAGCAAGTCGCAATCTTTGTTGGCAACGACTACCGAATATAAATTGGCGTGAAGCACCTACGCTTTCTTTAGATATTTGCCATAGAGAGGATATTCAGTTTGATGCAATGAGAATGGTGATTTGGTACATTTTTATTAATTTGTAACTTGCAACGAGTAAGGTGCCAAGATTTTACTGCTACTGCAAAACACTGTTTCATTCGTTTTCAAGTTTGTAATATTTTTTTCCTTTCTTTGAGAAATGTCATACTTTTTAACTTATCAATTCCAAAATTACTGTCAGGTCACCATGTTTTGGTTTTCTATTTCTATTTTCTGTTATTGCTTATCTCCGACGTGATTATATGTAAAAAAAAAATATATATTTATTTGCGAATGAATCAATTTAATACGTTGTTATGGTTGAATAAATGTACGATGGAAGAAAATATGACAGGAGAATATGTCGAAACTATATTTGCTACCAATGTTGAATTTATTACTATAGAGTATATTAGGAATGTTTATACGCTCTGTATTTTATTGTTATATTTCTTACGTGTGAATACACATGCAACTGTTTACATATAGCAAGTTATCTAAGAAATTTAGAATATTTCGAAATTTAAGATACTAGTTTGAAATGTTATATCTTTAACTGTCCCTTGGAAGATACATATGTATGTCTCCATGCGTGTGAGTGCGCTCACCTGCGTGTGTTTGCATGTGTGTAACCATCAACATTGTGGTTAACGAGTTGTATATAATTTAAACGGCATGATTTCCACCTGAATTATAAAACCTCGATATTGCCACATATCGTTTTATCGAACTTGCAGTTTATCTTCTCTGCACTAATATGTTACATATAACCTACAGTTTGTCTTTAACCCTGCCCTATTAGCTCTGTCTGTATCATTGAGTAACTGATGCATATTATATCGACACCGAACGTCAACGACCCAGTTCGCAGCTGGTACTTATTTTACCTGACACTGAAAGTATGAAAGGCAAGTAACGGCGGACGAAATGCTATAACTATTTTGACCGGGCGATTAACGATTCTAGCACCTAGCCACCTTAATAACAATAACAAATAAAAACTAACAACAACAACAACAGCAATAATAATATTAGTCAAGACGATGGGCGCGATTCAATTGTAATAGTCATTTCATTGGTCGAGCAATATTTCAACAGTATGTATTTGTCAAGTTCAAAATAAGAAATGATAAAAAATCAAAAATTATTGAAATTGAAATGTAAAGTATGAACGAGAGTAACTAGTGTCCACACGTTGATGGAATGACGTCATCAGTATTTTGGTTTAAATTTTATAACAATCGAAAAGAAAAAGACAGAAAAAAAGACTGAGAAAATACAAAAAAAGAAAAGAGACAAAGAAGAATATTTAATCAGTTTAGTATGAATATATATCAAATTTATATAAAACTGATTGAATATACATATTTTTCTCTTTTTCTTCCTCTCTTTCTTCTCTATTATTTTCTGTCTTCTTCTTTACTGTCTTTTTCTTTTCGCTTGTTATAAAATGGAATCTTAAAGACTGATGGTGTCATTCCATCAATGCATGAACGCTGGTTGCTCTCGTTCATATTTTATATTTAATTTTCTATAATTTTCAATTTTTATCACTTCATATTTTGAACTCGACAAAGACAGACTTACTGTTCAAATATTGTTCAACAAATAAAATATCTATTACAAACGAATCACGCTTTTCGTCTTGACTGTTTACCTGTGTGAAGAGTTACGCCAATCCTTTTTAAAATAATAATAATAATAATAATAATAATAATAATAATAATAATAATAATAATAATAATATTAATAATAATAATAATAATAATAATGATGATAATAATAATAATAATAATAATAATAATAATAATAATAATAATAATAATAATAATAATAATAATGCTTTCTGCTATAAAGAAACAGACCAGAAATTCTCTGGGAGA
>NC_068999.1:13269407-13271646 GCF_001194135.2 Octopus bimaculoides | reverse complement strand
ATAATAATAATAATAATAATGCTTTCTGCTATAAAGAAACAGACCAGAAATTCTCTGGGAGAGGACTACATGCTCAACTGTTACTTAACTGCTTGACCCCGGAAGTATGAAAGGCACAGCAGATCTCAGAAAATGTGACCTTAAAACGCAAAGACGAACGACAAGCTTCTAAGCATTGTGACAAGTCGAGTCATTTCGGGGGTTGGGTAGATTGATTGCACTGATACCCGTCTTTGCCTGCTACTATTTTTTAGTAATAGAAAGCATGAATCGCAAAGTCGACGGTGGCGGACATTGAATTCAGAAGGCAAAGACGGACGGACGAAATGTTGCTATGTACTAATCTGGCATTCTAGCATCTCTGCCTGCTCAATAAAAACAAAACATCAACAAAAACAACGTATGTTTTTTTATCACACACACGTTTCCTATGTATATGACAGTAGGTTCTTTGCATCGTGAAAGAGTACGTTATTAACTAAGCGTGTAAGAACATACCTGCCACGTCGGTAAAGTTAATACTGTATACATACAAAGCCGGAAATTGAGAGGAAACTTTGAACGGAATAATGAAAATGAAATGATACAATAGCTTTTCCTACGCTAGACACATGGCCCAAAAAAAAATAGGAGGGTCCAGTTGATTGCATAGACCCCAGTACGCAACTGGTACTTAATTTATCGACGCCGAAAGGATGAAAGGTACAGTCGACCTGAGCAGAATTTGAACTCAGAACCTAAAGGGAAACGAAATACCGCTCAGCATTTCGCCCGGCGTGCTAACGATTCTGCCAGCTCAGCATTTCGCCAGTGGTGCTGACGTTTATTTCCTTACTGCCCACAAGGGGCTACACACAGAGGGGACAAAGGGATTCAGTCGATTAGATCGATCCCTGTGCGTAACTGGCACTTATTTAATCGACCCCGAAAGTAGGTAAGGGAAAGTCGACCTCGGCGGAATTTGAACTAAGAACGTAGCGGCAGACGAAATGCCACTAAGCATTTTGCTAACGTTTCTGCCAGCTCACCGCCTTGGAATGATGCCATATAACAAGGAAAATAACAAATGTTCCTCATTTCTCATGATGCTCCCACATGCTGATCAAACATACACTCAATAAAACGATAAAATAATTCTTTATGCATGAAACAATGACAATTAGCTATTCAAATACATATAATTAATCATAATTTTGCATTTATAATTCGAGGATTAGCAAGTATTTTCTATAGCAAGATACTGCAAACGAATTTATCTCTATCGCACTTCATTGAGCAATAATCATAAATGCACGAATCATCTTCTGTGCCAGGAGTTATTTTTCTTCAAAATGAAAGTCTAGAAGCAGCTCCTATGGTAAATAACGGCAAAGTATATCATGGTACAAGTTAAAGCGTACCGCAATCAATAGTGTTATTTATATTTATGTATACTTGAAATCATACTCGCTGGAAAATGATAAACGTTTGCATGCATTCATTTTCATTTTCATTTTATCTAGTTTCAGGTCATGAGCTGTGGCCATGCTGGGGCACCGCCATTTGGTGTTGCTACACAATTTTACTTCATGAATTTTACTTCATGAATTTTACTTCAGGAATTGACATTTGGTGCATGAGAGAGTTTGATGCAGCTGCTCTCATCTGCGCCTCCTGCCGTGAAGTTGGTTCAACTGGGACACCTGATAGGAAGAGGTCCAGCCTTGTCTTGAAGACATAAATATTTAGAGAAAAGTTAGGACTGAGTTTACGTGTTACTGAATTCATTTCATAATCCCGAAATAATATACCCTGGATGGAATTGATATACAATATCGACGACGAGTAATTTTTATTAGACTGTATACAAACTAGTTTTAATATTTATGAAAGTGCGGGGGCACAACATATAACGAAAAAATATGAAGGAATATGTTTTCAAACTAATATTTTAAAATGTTGCGTGACTCTAACTTTTAATAACGAACGAACATCACAGAACTGACTTATCAAAGTTTAATGCATTTTTTACAGAATACTACTTTCGGCTTCCTGCATTCCTAGGATCTGAGGTGCTACACACGATAACAATAATATCGATTGGTCTGAATAGGATTCCTTCGGATCCACATACATACACACATAGTACATACACACACACACACACACACATACGTACATGCATACATACATACATACATACATACATAAATAAATACACACACACACATATACACACACAGACACATATACACACACA
>NC_068999.1:13266051-13268856 GCF_001194135.2 Octopus bimaculoides | reverse complement strand
TATATTTGTGTGTGTATGTGTGCGTGTGTGTGTGTGTGTGTGTGTGTGTGTGTAAATATATGTGTGTGTGTATACATATATATTACGGAGATGTAATTTCATAGCAAGTGACCTGATCTGAGATTGTGTGCTGCAACGAAAACAATTGCAGCGTGGAAGGTGTTTATAAGCCGTTTGAAATAACTTACAAAAACAGTTAGATTCATTTCAACATTTAAATTTAATTTGTCAAAATGTTTTCGTCACTATGTGACCGCGACCTGTTCACTGACAAAATTCTGTGCTGCATGTGGGAAATTTCGAACATGGTTTTCTAACGTATTTTTCGTTGGTATTATTATCATCATTATTATTATTATTTTGTTATTATTATTATTATTATTATTATTATTATAATTATTATTATTATTATTATTATTATTATTATTATTATTATTGTCGTTGTTGTTGTCGTTGCTGTTGTTGTTATTGTTCTTGTTATTGTTATTATTATTATTGTTATTATAAATTATTATTTTTATTATTATTATTATTCAGACCACTGTCTGGAGTCGAACTCGGAATCTTGGAATTAGCAGCGCGCGCTCTTAACCACTACGCCATATGCCCGTGAATTGAAGTGAATTGTAGGGCTTATAAATCTAATATTTCCCTATCCTTCCTTAATACCGGTTCCCATATAATACTCATACCTGTACTCGGTCTGCTTAGGAGGTTGTTCTGTCCTAGCACATGTGCTGTTTCTTTTACTTTTAGTATTTTCCAGTGGTGTTCTCTGTCTATTGTTTTAATTTCATCCCACAGGGGGAGGCAGTCTCCATGTTTGCATACATGATCAGTTATACCCATTTATCAATATCTCCTCGTGTCACAGCTTTGCGATGTTCGTCTACCCTTATTGTGAGTGTGCGACGTGCTTCACGTCAGTATAACCTACCACAGTTGCATGGGATTGAGTACACGCAGTCTTTGGTCATATTCTCTTCTAATGGATGTTTTACTCGAAGGAGATATTTGCCAAGAGTTGTATTAATCTTGAATACTGTCCTGATGTCATATAGGCGGCATATCGTTTGTATCTTTTCTGAGAGGTTTTTCACATAGGGTAGACAGACTGCAGACAGTTTATTGGTTGCGTCCTCTCTTTTCTTCATAATTGGAGTAGATAGTATGTTTTTGGGGTAGTTGTTGCTTAATAGATTGTTACTGAGCTTGATCATTTCTTAGTAATGAGAACCTAGGTTCCAAATTTCCCCAAGACACTTGATGAAGGCTGGAGGTTAATTCAGCCGAAACGTTGTGTTAACAACAAACAAGATGAGGACAAATATCTATCAAATGTAAATAATGTAAATAATGTAAATAATGTAAATAATTTAAAGTGTTTGGTTTGTTGTTAACCATTATTCGAAGGCGGGTGGTGACTAGACGATGGTCTGTCGAGCAATCCTTAGTGTTGTTAGCCGTTCGCGTGATAAGGATGTGTCATTTTTCTTTTTGCCGGATGATGGAGTCATCCTGCAGGTGACAATGGTTTGAGATAAGGCGCTTCCAGGTGGTCTTCAATGGATTTGGGATTCGAAATTGGGTGTGAGTAATGAAGAGAGAGGGTTCAGCGCACAGCCCATGTAGCAAGAGTCCATTTTCATTGCGGCTTCCGACTCCTTCTTACTTAATAAATTTCTCTGTTGTCTGTTGTCTCTCACTTCTGACGCATTGAGATCCCTGAGGAGGAGGAAGAGGGGGAGATATCGATGTAGGGGTATATTGGGTATAATTGTTCAGCTGTTGGTAGGTGTTTTTCACATTGGTAGATGTTTTTTACGTTGACATGGGCATCCATTTTAGGTGCGGATATACGAATGTATAGAGTAAGTGTCCATCAATTGGAGAATGCACCCGACAAAATTCTTATATGTTATATTTTGTGTATAAATACATAGAAATAATGGTGCAGTCGAGGTATATAAATTATCGCGAACTGTGTAGATAAAATTTATACAAGGAATTGACGCAACACATTTAATCGGCTTTCACGAAAACAATGCATGGCGTCTAGAAAATTGGATCAGTTGAATTTGATACGATCTCTGTTTTAGCTTTCAAATAATTTATATGATTACTGTTTTTTCCCGAGGAGGTGCATTAATACAAGCTTGAATATATATATAAAGGGAATCGTAAGGTAACAGTATGAAGAAACGATCTGAAAAGGAATAGCATTTATGTATGTATTAACTAAACCCATTGAAGGAGAATAATAACAGAGATGAGTGTAAATACATGCATATTGATTGTATAGAGTTATAATTAAATTTATTAGGATTATCTAATGCGAAGTTTTGGTTAAATACCTTTTAACGAAAGAGAGAATTATATAGAGGAAATGAAGGGGAATCTTTAGTAATAACAATTTCTTTATATAATTCAATAAACGGCAATAAGGTGTTTGTAATAGCACCAACCCATGTGATTATATGGTAATGGGAATTTTATCGTGAAACTGCTATTGCTTCCTAAACGTTTACAACGATTTGCTTTTAGGGATCTTAAATCCTGCAATCATATCGCCGTGTATCCATTATGCTCATTAATGATAATAGGTATTATCTTTTATCTTTTAGTTGCTCATAACATTTAATTATAATTTAATACAATCGATAGGCATGTATTTACTGAATCTACAAAACTCCCATTAGTAATTAATATTGTAGTTGTAAAAGTAGGGTGTGCATACATACATACATACATACATACATATATACATACACATATATATATATATACATATATATATGCATATAT
>NC_068999.1:13264617-13265848 GCF_001194135.2 Octopus bimaculoides | reverse complement strand
ATATAGTTAGTAATTTTAATATAAAGTAAAATCAATAATCATTTTACCAGGTGCTCAGTGCGGAAATAAAACCTTAATAGGTACATTTTATAAAATATTTTTTTAATTATGTACTTTTAATTATAACAAGGGATTTATATAGTTTGATAGATATATACAATATATACATAGATGTATATCTATACCAGAACATATGGGTAAAGGACGTAACCAACGGTGCAAATAACATACCCACGATTCCCCCTCCAACCTTCACCGTTTTCTATCTCTCTGTCACTGTTTTGTAGCTCACACTTGACCTTCGTCTCTACATGTTTTCCTTACATAGCCATTTTTTTTCTTTTTCTGCTTGGCGTCTAAACGACTGAATGTTTTCTCTTCGTTTTCTATCTTTGTCTCTTTTCAAAAAAATATATGTCTAGCGTTATATATGCTTCGTTCGTTCCGGTCTAACAACTCTCCATCTCTATTCGTTCGGTTTCCTTCTCTCTCAACCCTGTTATTCATTTTATTCCCAACTTTAACCCTCCAAAAATTCTAAACTTTATTTTAGAATTCATGGGAGCTACTGTCTTTGAAGACTCATGTTGTCTTTTGAATGCGCGATATGAGGCGTAGATAAAGAGCCTACCACTGATGAATTTCCCTTTTTTGTGTTAACTTGATCTGCTTTCCATTTTGTTCTCGTTATTTACGTATATCACTCGTTTTTTCCAGTAATTACTGCCCACGTCTTATATCTATCTCACGTGTGTATGTTATTTGCACGTCGATGGCGTCCTGTACCCATATAAGCATGACATCTTGTACTCTGCCCCCACCCATATATATATATCATATATTTTATCTATATATCATCGTACTAACTTGGGTACATCGTGGTATGTTGATTCTTGTTTATGTTTATGTGTCTCGACCATACGTGTACTGATGAACAAAAGATGCAGCTTACTTCACAGTTTTGCTGTATTGATTGAGAAACCAGTGGTTTACCGTTAAGTTAAATGTTTTTAGGAGATACATTTTGAAAGCTGCATTTCCTCGCTTTCGGTAAATATGTTGCTTATTTTTTTGGTAATTTTTGACTTATTTAGTCCCTCTAAGCGTGAGGCATTACTATATAGTTAATGCCCTTATATAAATTATATATATTTATAGAAGAAAATGATGATTTTTTTTTCATTATGAGGCTTTTTCACGGTGACTATTGATAAATTCTTATAAAGATTTT